>NC_084898.1:23886101-24193351 GCF_958979055.1 Alnus glutinosa | reverse complement strand
AACAGATAAAAAATAATAAATTTAATCATTTAATTAATATTCTAACCATAAAAAATAAAAAACTTTTGTTACGCAAATATAATCTGTCTTCAATGTTCAAAGATAGTCTTGTACCGTATATACATATGTTGAAAAGAATATTTGAACCCTAAAATTGAAGTCTTCTTATGGTTTGGTACCCTACAAATATTAAATCGATCTCTACCTTGAAGCTTTTGCAATATTGTGATTTTTGCCACCCCTTATCTTGCTTCACAAAACATCCAATTTTTGTAAATGCAATCCTAATATAGTTCCATATAACAGTAACTTGTACCAAACAAAACCTAGAATAATTTGTAAACAACCAGCTGCTATGTTTCTTCTTTTCTTTCCCCAGAAAGTCATAGAGAGGCAAAGAGTATTACACCACCTATTTCATTGCCACAGAATTCAAGCCAACTTGATTGCCATAAACTCTTATATATATATATATATATATATATATATATATATATATATTAGCACAGCTCATCTCACATTATTCTAATATTATTAATAAGCACATCGGCATTTTCATCTGCTTTTTCCATCTGCCGACGCTTCTTGCGTAGTTTCATTGCCTCGCAGGCACAGAAAGAGAGAGAAATTGAAATGATGAGGCCTTGGCACGACTTCTTTGGTTAGGCAAGAAGCAAGGACAGACAAAGAACAAAGTAATCTACACGGCAGATCAGAGTGTGAGTGAATCGAGTGATTGAGCGAGAGAGAGAGATGTTTTGTCCTCTATGCCCAAACATATATGGCTAGCTTTTGCATCAGATTTTCATGAATATCTACATATATAGTGTAAGTCTTAGAAAGTTATAGCTAGGGGTCCCCTGGAACACTAACACTCGCGTACAAATTTTGTCCCTGAAAGGAACTTAAAAAAATCCCTTATTTAGAACCTTTATGATCCAAAGTTTTGTGCTTTTATTCCCAATGAAATAGAGCTGTAAACATATATATGGTGGGGTCTAAATCTCCATAATGGTTTCCAGGTCATGGCTGATGGCAGTCAATGTCGGCATACTGTGCATCCGCAGTAGTGCTATTGAGCCTATCAACAAAATTCCAGTCAGCTGATCAGCTAAACTTCCTCAGAATGTGAAACCATGAGGATGAATACAAATTAATCACCAATAAAAAGTCTTTAGGGCTCGTGTCTTTAATTAAGGAACTTGAAGAAAGACGAATGTTCCAGTCGTCTTCGCAAGAACTCATCGATGAGTTCTTGAATAAAGAGAAATGATTTTTTTTTTTTTTTTCCCTATAGTCCTTTTTTAGATCAATAACAAAAAAATGTAGAAGATTGACGGCTCACTAGCTAAGGAAGAAAAGAGTATTTCACTCAAGCAATTAGTTTAGAAAATTATAATTCTTATTCAATTCTGTCTCCATTATTAGAGTACAATAGTTCATATATTTAAATAGACGTAATGATTAAATCTTAACTATAATTTAACTGACTTTGGTTCAATTAACCATTATTGAATTATAAAGTAACAACTTAACTCCTTAAAAACTAAATAAAATACAAATCTAATACAAATAACCTAATTAACTAATAAGACCACTTTGTCTCGTTCTGCATCACCTAGTGCATGTATATTATATGCATAGTATCCATAAGATAATCACTTCAAAGGTGACCTACCTCCTCCATGCCCGTGTTATGGTCCTCTAGTTTTTACTTTTTAAGTTGTTTACAACTTTCTACGTTAGAAATGAAAAAAGAAAGTTTGCTCCATTAATGGCTAGCTGTTTCCTTGTATATGGCACCTTAATTCCACACAGAGATCGATCAAAGCCTTAAATGTGATCTTTAGCAGCAGTGGGAACATGAAGAGATGCCTAACAATTAAAGGTTATCTAGCTATTAGCTAGTGCAACAGCACCTAACTCTCGTTCCTACTTCCCACTTTCATCTCAAGCAAAACCATTTTTTATTTTTTGTATTTTCTCATTCAAAGTAAGTACTCTCCTAGTTTCAAACTTCTTGTTGCGCAAGTCAGGGTCAATCGTCTGTCATGGTCGGTCAGATATAACTATCTAGCATCGATCGATCAGCATGTACAAGTTGGCAAATTTTCCAGAGATTCCAAATGTTTTCCACCTTATACATACTTATCCACAACTAATGTGCGTTTGATGTGAACAACGATACCTACTAAAGAATTTATAGACCCAAGAGAACAGAAAAGTCATAATTAATTAAATTAATTAATCAGCAGTACTGCCGGTAAGAGAACAATAGAATATTAGCGAATTTGGTTGGGTAAAATTATGGCTGACAATTTTTGACACCATCCGTAAATTTGATACGAATTCAACATAAAATTAATAAGTTAAGGTTAAAAGGTTTGACCCAACCGTTTTATTAAATATGTCGCATTTGGATTGACCTAGATATATAATCTTAATTAGAATTGACAATTTTTTACACGACTCGAGAACCCAAAATGAAATTAAAGGACTAGGGTTGAGGAATTTGGCATGTTTAATTAAATTGGTTGGATTAGGGCCGACTCATATAGTCTTATACTCATGTTTCAATACGATCGGAACCCAACACGTGATACAATGATAGACAATTTTTTACATGACCTGCTAATTCAAAACAAAATTAGAGGCCAGGTTATGGTTGAATTATTTGATATGTTTAATTAAATAGGTTAGGTTAGAATTTGTCTATATAATCTTAATTATATTCATACTTTGACATGACCCGAACCTGACGATTGAACACAAATTGTACTTATAATCTTAATTATATACATATCTTAACACGACTCGAACCTGACGATCGAACACAAATTGTACTTATAATCTTAATTATATACATATCTTAACACGACTCGAACCCAATACAAAATGTTTCCGACTTGATTATAGTTTAGAAATGACTTTGGAAAATAAATTAAAATAAAAAAATAATCATCAAGGGCAAGGAAAGTGCAAATAAAGTTTGGAAGGTCAGAAAGCAGTTTCTAAACAGTACCGTTCTAAGACACGTAACATACTAAGTCGTCTAAGGAGGTAGCTGAGAAACAATCTTAACAGAATCCCACCAAATTAAAGCACTTCTGAAAAGAATGTCAAGGTTGATAAGGTTTACCAAGCTGAAGGTGTTGGACTTTTCACATTTGGCTGATTATAAATACTACAAACCTCTATCACTTCATGCACCACCACCACCACCACCTTGTCTTTCTTTTTAGCTCTCATTTCCTTCGCTCTTTTTGTCCGGCATTAATGGCTTCCTCTCTATACTCTCTTCTGTCCCTTTTTGCCACTCTGCTTCTCATCCAAACTCTGCCGCCGGCAGAGGCTCAAACAAGTAGCGACCCTTTCGTTCATTCTCGGGCAGCTTATTATCCAAATTCTGACCTACAAGGAACAGAATGTAAGAGAATTTCTTTCATAAAAGAAAAATATTTTGATCAAGTTGTATATACTAAACATGCATGCATTCTTATATATATGTTTATCCTTTTGATTGAACTACAGCCGGCGCGTGTGGGTTCGGTTCCTTTGGAGCTACAATTAATGGTGGCGACGTATCAGCTGCTTCTGACCTCTACCGAAATGGTGTTGGCTGTGGCGCATGCTACCAGGTGAATTTGATCAAAAACATGCTAAATTAATTAAGTTTTAGGACCGCATGGAATTATTTGTCCGAAATGTAGATGATTCAAGCAGATGATTGTGAAAAATCATTTATAGGACATGCCTGACTGGATAAGTAGTTGAACATCTCAATTCTTATTTGATTAGATGGGTCTCAAAAGTAGTCTTTTACAATCACGTCTGCTATATATGATACTATGTTTCATGTTAAATTGTCACTTATTTTAAAAATATAAACTTATAAAAATAGGTAAATTTTATCATTTAATTTATATTTTAACAAAATATATCACAAATTTTTGTGAGCTTAAAAGTAGGGGGAAAAAAAAATTACCTTTTTTTCTAACATTTTTTATATTTTTATAATTTTGACTTGACTAGGTGAGGTGCACCAACGCAGCCTACTGCTCAGACAAAGGAGTAACCGTAGTTATAACCGACCAAGGCTCAAGTGATCGGACTGACTTTATTCTGAGTAGACGAGCCTTTGGTCGGATGGCACAAACCACTGATGCAGCTGCTTCTCTTCTTAATCTTGGTGTTGTTGATATCGAGTACCGACGGTAAGATTATATATATATATATATATATATATATATATATATATTGTGTTTTTAAATAGCAAGTAAAATGGTATATTTTTTTAAAAAAAAAAAAAAAACACACTGTTATAAAAGTTAAATTGCGATGTTAAAAATGCACGTTTAACTATATTTTAAAAAATTATATTTTCAAATTATTATATTTAAATCAAACATTTTCAAATCACAAACATAATTATTTGGTAAAGGTTTTTGAGGTAAGTTTCGTTTTTCAATAGTGATAAAAAGTGAATGATTTGATATAAAGTAAAAAAAATTTGTATGAAAAATATATATATTGTTTTACTGTGGGTATTTTTGTTTGAATAATAATAATAAAAAAAAGTGATTAATATGATATAAAAAAGTGAAAAAAAATAAAATTCCAAAAAACAAATCAAGAAGATGGCAAATCATTTGCGAAACAAGCTGTATAGTGCTTAATTTCCTATTGCAGTTTAATTATCAAAAGCAGAAGGGAAAAAAAGATGCTCATCTTTCTTAAACCTTAAAATATATCTCCCTTAAAGAATGTGGTTAATTTCACTATTAAAATTACTAGAATAATAATGATGATTGTTGAACATGATAGAGGAAAGTTTTACTTTTTTAATTAATTACATATTCTTTTGATATATTTATATACCATTTAATAATTAACTCTCTCTCTCTCTCTATAAACAGTGTCTCATGCAACTATCCAAACAAAAATATAACATTCAAGATAGATGAGAACAGCAACTACCCTCATTATTTGGCTTTTGTCATTTGGTATCAGCAAGGCAAAAAAGATATTACTGCCGTCCAGCTCTGCGAGGTATTTTGTCGTATTTAATCATTTAATTAACATTTTAATTCATATATATATAAAAAAAAAAATAGAAAAAAATCTTATATAATTTATATTTGCAGACCCAGAACCTGGGGTGCAAGCTATTGGATCGCAGCTATGGAGCAGTATGGACAACTACATCACCCCCAAGCGGGCCTTTGTCTATAAGAATGCTGTTCAGTGATGGGGAAGACGAGTCATGGGTCGTTCCTGTCAACAACATATCCCAAGACTGGAAAGCTGGAGAAACATATGACTCGGGAGTACAAGTGAATATATAGACAACCTTAAATTAATTTAAATGTCACAATATATGCTTTTGTCATATATATATATATATATATAGAGAGAGAGAGAGAGAGAGAGAGTTATATATTTCTGAAATAAATTCCAAATGTATTCTATATATCGTATGTAGTTGATACGATATGTTCTGCAGTATATTAATTGTTTTATTATTTATTTGGAGATGAGAGAATTAGGAGAATTCTGAATGTAATCATTATATTGATACATTATATTGTTGACTAATAAAATTCAAGGTGGTTGACTTGACCTCCTTCAATTACAGCCGTCATTGTTTTTTATTCTTCATTCTTGGACATACTTGCTGACGGTTGGCAGCTGCACAAGTATTCATGACAGACAAAAACATGATGAACAAATAATTTAAAAGATTAAATATCGTTTTGCCCATGTGTTTTAATAACTTTATTTTTTTTATTTTTTTATTTGATTTTACTTTCAATAACAGGTCATATTTGCTTATGGACATATATTCAAACAATACCTTTATCAACTTGTCGTTAAGAAAATTAATGAAATTTCACGTCAAATCAATCAAAATTTGACATGACACAAGTCATTAACCTTATTAAAAAAAAACTAATAAAATTTTAAAAACTTAAATGTAAAAATCAAGAAAACAAATAATTAAAAAATAACTAAAAAGAAAAAAAAAATTCTTGACCTAGTGCTAAAATTATTATATTCAGTGTTGTAAGGGTGTTTTTTTTTTTTTTTTCCTATTCAAGATAGGAGAGGGAAAAGGAGAACAATGTTATGTGGGTTTGAATTTCTGAAATGGTGGAAGACAGTTTTTTAGCTTAGTGTTGAAATCATTAAATTGAGTTTAGCACCTGTAACAAAGGGCTTTGCGTTTGGTAGTGGCTTTGCAGGTTAAGAAATTTACATTGTTCGGAAATGCTATAGATCGTGGGTTCTTAAATCCTATAGATGTTGTATGCGCCCTCTGAAATGTTATCAGGTCACAGGAGACTCGTATGATAATTTCATTCACATTTTCTCTTTGTTAATACTATGAATCACTGTGCAATATTAGTTGCTTTGTATTCTACTTTTAACTTTTTATGGAGAATGCTTGTACATGAAATAAGAGAAATGATCCCTACACTCATTTCTCACAACAGCCCCAGAACAAGCTGACGTGGCTGGTAATATTTTATTACTTTTTTACAAAAAAATAAAATATAAAACAAAAAAATAATAAAATATTACCCGCCACATCAACTTGTTGTGGGGCTGTTATGAAAAATAAGTGTATAGATCATTCCTTATGAAATAATGACTTTGCTTAACTACATCTCATCATATTATTTGCCCTTTGTATTGTATACGTGGCATCAATTAAGAAAAGTTAACAGTGAAATCATTAGGCCTTGTTTGGTAACAACATCTCCACTCCATTCTTTATTTTTACTTTTCCTTAAAAATCAATTTCAAAACATTTTAACTTTTATTACTTTTTATATCACATCAACCCTAAACCCTAAAACAAAAAAAAACAAAAAAAAAAAAAAAAAAAAAAAAAAAAAAAAAACTACAATACAAAACTTTTTCATTTTTTCATACAAGTTGTTTTTACTTTATATCACATTAATCACTTCTTCGTACTTAAAAAAAAAAAAAATATATTACTTTAACAATCTTTACCAAACACATAAAAAGGTGAAAATGTACTTTTATTTTACTATTGACTAAATAATAATATATCAATAGCTGGTCAAGCAGCTACAAGTGAAGGACCAAAAGGCTCATCTCCAACAAAATTATTTTAACAGAGTTTTAGTAAAGAATTTTCTATGAATGTTTGAAACTGCATCTGTAGAAGTACCTCATTTCTTATCACAAGCTCTTCTAAAGCTGTACACAATTTCGAATCTTCATAATCCTTTAAGGAAGGCAGACTTTGCTTCCATCAGAAGGCGTTCTGGATTCCTGATAGTTAGACCAACTACCGGCGTTCCGACCGCCACTCCAACTTTAATTCCCGAAACAGAGTTGGAGCAAAGCAAAAAACAAAACAAACACCAAATTTCAGGGAGTGCCCGCTAAAAGTATGAGCTTCTTTGGATAAATAAAAGTTTATTCCTGGTGTGAAAGAATATGACATAGAGAGTAAAAACTTGAATCAGAGATCTCAATCTTTTTGAGAAAATCTCTTAACTGTTTCGGGCCAGCTAGTGAAAGAAACTTTACCTCTTGAAGCATTTCACGGAAGGCATAGTAGGGGTGTGGATCTGAATCACATAAAGTTCCTCTACATCAAATAGTACTGCTTGAAGAGGAGCAAGTGCAGCGAGGCAACTTTTGCTGGTTCCACAAAATGAAGGAAATAAGGCAAAAGTACGACCAAAGTGACATAATTAAATACATATATATACACATGATCCTTAAAGTCTTGGAAAA
This sequence comes from Alnus glutinosa, assembly GCF_958979055.1. Classification (NCBI taxonomy): domain Eukaryota; kingdom Viridiplantae; phylum Streptophyta; class Magnoliopsida; order Fagales; family Betulaceae; genus Alnus; species Alnus glutinosa. Next base: position 24,185,578 of record NC_084898.1, on the reverse strand, counting down.
TATATGAAAAGGCAGCATACCAAGAGGTCAGATCATCCGGTAACTATCTACAGCTTACTTTATGCATTAAAAGGGAACCACCATCTATTAAAAGGGAACCACTAGATGGTGGTTCCCAATCAACATTTTATGCTAAAATGGTAGGCAACTTCGCCCTAACACAGAAGACACGGAATCTTATTAACACCAAAAACTTATCTACAATTTTGTTTTTTTTTTTAAAAAAAAAAAAAAGAAAAGAAAAAAGTGGCATTCTTAATCAGGGCATCATTGTCAACGCCCTAACAAAACCTGTAAAGGCTCTCCATCTAATAATTGATATAGAACCCAACACATAAGTTGGACACTTATTCAAACCAGAAAATGACTACATTTTGTGAACAAGTTACACAAGAAATTCAGATACTACTCAAATTAAAATGGAATCCTTTCAGTTCCATGAAGTATACAAAGTACATATCCTCAAATCACATACAAAAACAACTAAAAATTGAAAATTGTCTTGTGTACATGATCTATCAACAGCTATGGCAATGAGCTGTAGTATTATATCAGTCAATGGTTCCTATTTCACAGATATTTTGGTAAAGAAGGAATTCAGTAATTGTCTATGAAGTTAATGGGATTGACCAGATATTCTTCCACAAAAGCAAGCATAAATTTTGCAACAATTTCAACTCGCTATGCTTTTGCATCCATTTTGTATTTAATCATAAAGTTTGATAATTGCTCACCAGAGGAAATAAGAAGAAATAGCCAAACAAGACCACAGTAGGAAGAGAGAACCAGCATCGTATATGCAATCAACCCGCGTCAAGCTGGAGTATACACATTCACAGGCAGAGAAAACAACTCTTGTACATGGGAATATAAGAGAAAATAACAAAGATGAAGACAAAATAGAGAACCATCTGAGTGAAATGAACCAAATTACCAGAAGAGCAGGTATTAAAATTAAAAGAAAAAAAAAATACTAAAATTGCGAAGCAAGGAGTCTTAGTTAGAAATTATTAATATAGAGTTCTGATGCTTATCATCTCTACAATGCATTAACAAACGGAGTCAAAAAATTTTACAACGGTTCAAAAGTTATTATCTAAACAAGTTAGTTTTAGATGTAGTCCTCGTTAAAAATAATTTTTATAAAATATTCTTGAAAACACATTTTTCAAAAAAAAAAAAAAAGGAAAAAAGAAAAAAGAAGAAGAAGAAGAAGAAGAAGAAGAAAAGAAAAGAAAATATTTTGTTGATTACTTTCAAGAAAACACGTTTGGTAATTAGTTTGAAAACCAGTATTAAAACGTGTTTGGTAATTAGTTTAAAAAGAATAAAGAGAACCAATATCATATATGTGTTTAGTGGCCACCGCATCACCAGAACAGTTTGGTGGCGATCACCTCAATTTTTGCGACAACTAGTGGCCATTGGACTTCGTCTAGTGACCATGTGGCCATCGAAATTGTCTGCTGGTCATTGGATCTATCATGGAGGCTATGGCATGGCCGTTGGACTTGTCTCGGCGACCACCACCTGGCGATCGAATCTGTTTGCAACTGCACCTGTTCAGTTGACAACACTTTCATATGTGGGCCCACATTTTAGAAAACAGTTCTCAAGCCACAGAACAAAAAACACTTTTCAAAGTAGTTTTCAAACAATATGTAAAGTTCCTAATCTTAATATATAAGACCATGACATGTTTATTTGGCCATGTTTACACTTGTGGTTAATGCTTGGAGGGACAAATCATTGTTGTAAACATGAATCAAATTGAGATTCATATTGCTCCTTGCATTAGTTTATAACAGCCAACTATTGAGCTTTCACTATCTTCAATTAACAGTCACGGTTTTCCTAATCATGGTACTTAAAAAGGCACCTAGACTCATTAACACTACTGGAAAGCAAAACAAAGATCAGCATGTCACTTTCTTCACCTAGATTAGTCTATCAGTTAAAGTGGATGCATTTACCCACCTCCCTTGCATAACTCTGACTAACACATTGTCAAGCCATAACTAGTGGCTTCAATCTTAAAAGAATAATTTTATATACCACTTCTCTGTTTAACACTTATCTCAATTCTTAGATCAGTCTTTGTTAAATAAAAAAAATTAAAAATAAAAAATAAAAATCTCAAAGGACTGATAAACACTGTCATATTAGCTTAGTGAAGTGGGAGTGGATGAGGGTCACAATATTTACGTGGTTCAACATAAATGCGTATGTTCACAGGAGAGATGAACAAGAAAAATTCCACTAACAAAATGGAATACAATAGGTGGTGAGAAATATTCAAATCCCAAGTCTTAATACACCCAAATCTCATACGCTCTCCCACTCAAGGTGTAGAGGACCCCTCTTTCTAATTTTCTAGCCGCATAACACAAATTACACAATGGAGATTGTTGTATGTATATGAGCTCTCTCTTAGAAGTAAACAGATTTTTAGCTCAAAGTTGGCATGCAGAAATTTGTCAACAAGAGAAAATCAAGGGCCGATAGATTTTGCTTTATAAAGAAACATGAATAAAATTCAGAGTCATACCTGCCTCTCTTTAGCTTTAAATCGCCATCTCCTTGTCCCTGACAGTATGCAACAGGAAAATACTAATTACTTAACCATGATCTCTTACATAAAGCCATAATTTCTGAAGAAACGTACTCAGTGTATATTCTGCCACTACCATGGGTCCATTTCCCTACTCAACTATACTCTCTTCCTTTCAGAGTCTTCATTCTTTGAAGTGTTATACTGTTCCCTCGCCAGCAGTTCTATAACAACATAAGTTCATGTTTACTTGAATACTTAACCTCCATAAACTCCTCTTAGTCCTATCTTCATTGAGCTCCCAATTTCTACACCATCTTAGAATCCCTACAGGACAGTTTCATCTGAGCACCCATCTCACTCAACATTGAGTATACCATGCTCCTCCGATGGACTGAACCATTCCCCACAAAAGATTTAGATTCAAACTCTCCTAGGTGAACCAGGCTAGACCCAGATGCTTTCTGCAACCCCCTTTCCTTCATCATCCTTCTCACATACTCTACATCATCCCATTTCCCTTCTGCAGCATATATATTTGATAGCAACACATAAGGCCCAATATCCCTAGGTTCCAACTCAATTAGCCGTTTAGCCACAATCTCTCCAAGCTCTGAATTTGAGTGTGTCCTACAAGCAGAAAGTAGAGCTCCCCATAAGGCAGGTCCCGACTCCATAGGCATCTTACTTATAATCTCCTCTGAATCTTTCATCAAACCGGCCCGGGCAAGGAGATCAACCATGCAACCATAGTGCTCCACCTTTGGTTCAATCTTGTAAACACGACACATTAGATCAAAGCACCACCAACCCTCCAAAACCATTCCTGCATGGGTACATGCAGACAAGACACAGGTGAATGTAGCATCATTTGGCTTTGGCCCTCTCTTCTCCATCTTCACGAACATTTCTAAGGCTTTTTCTGCATTCCCCTGCATACCATATCCCATGATCATAGAATTCCACGATACAACACTTCTGTTCGGCATCTCATCAAAAACATCTCTAGCCAAATCCACATCCCCACATTTTGCATACATTGTCAAAAGAGCAGTTGAAAGTAACAAATCAGGTTTAATACTATTATTTTTTAAATAAGAATGAACCCAGTTGCCTCTTTCAAGCCTCCCCAAGTTTGCACACGCAGTCAGGACACTCACAAGAGTAGCCTCATTTGGCTTAACCTCTCCTCCGTCAATCATCCTATCAAACAATGTCAGACATTCACTGTAATGCTTACACCGTACACAAAGAGCCAACATGATATTCCAAGAAACAACATTCCGCAGAGGCATAAGATCAAAGAACTCACGAGCCACAGAAACATTTCCAATCCTAGCATACCCATCAATCATACAATTCCACGACACAACATCTCTACAAGTCATTCTCTCAAACAAAGCTTTCGCTGCCTTCATATCCCCAATCCCCATATAACCCGCAATCATAGAATTCCAACTAAAAACATCTCTCTCACTCTCATACATATCATCAAAAAGCTCACGTGCAACACCAACCTCCCCATTCTTCACATACCCATCAATCATCGTATTCCAACTCACCAAATCCAAATCAGGCCCCGCATCAAACACCATCCGAGCATCCCCAATCCTCCCACAAACCGAGTACAAATGAATCAACGAGTTCCGCACAAACAAATCAGCCTCAAACCCAAATTTCACCACCCGGGCGTGAGCCTTTTCCCCTTCTCTCACCGACCCAATTTCAGCACACACCTTGACCAAGAGCGGAAAAGTATAATGATTCGGCACGACCCACTTCCCAACCATTCTTTCATGGTAAAATCCTAAAGCACTACGTGGGTCATCAAAATTCACATAGCTTCTCATAATAGTATTACACATAAAAGCATCGGGCTCTTCGAGGCAATCGAATACGTAAACACCATGTGAAACCATAACCGAAGCAGAGCAAAGCTTCTTCATGACTCGGCTAGCGGCAAGAGAATGTTGGAAGAGGCCAGAGACTATAAGCTGGGTGTGGACTTGGTTGAACTGCCTAATGCCAGTGCATGATTCCAACGCGTGCAAGATGGGATGGGTTAGCTTCAAGATGGGGAGGCCTTGGTTGTTTGTCTCGGTAGCTTCGTCTTGGCCATCGAGCCAGAGCCTTGGTGGGGTTTTGGAGAGGTTTTTCTGGGATTTGAGGAACTTGTCAAGTGAGGGTTTAAACCTAACGGCCATATTTCCCAGTGTACACTCTTGCAACTCATCATCCAATTCCCTGTAAAAAGGCAATTACAAAAACCACATCAGACCAAAATTTAAATTCTGGAAAATTAAATTTTGTGCTAACCCTAAAAGTCGAGATCGAAAAGCGAGGTCTGTTTTAATTTTATTTCATAAAGTCAAACATCGAAATTCACGCGACAAATAAAAATTAAGTCTTTCATTCTGGTTAGTGTTGGTGATGGTAATTGGTAAGAGTACTCTATCCATTTTTGGGCAGATTGGTGGCATCCAGATGGGGTTTTAATCGACAAAATATGGGGTACCGGGTGGTGTATAATTCTGGAAATCATTTGACTGCTCGGTTGAATAATATGATGAAGAATGGAGATTGGTTATGGCCTCAAACTAGATCGTTGGGAAGTGTCTGATTCTCTCGTGCTCACCGGAGAAGCTGAGTTGCTGTTTTGGTTTGGAGGTTTTATCGGTACATATCTGAGTTGGTTTAATTTTTGTGAGTTAGAGGTGAAATGTAATTTAGTGTAATATTATCATACCCTAGAAAGAAAAGGCCACTAGAATCTGGAATCCTTCTTTTTGTTTGATTATGGAATGAAAATGCAAACACAAAATTATAGGGATAAATTATGAATAGGAGCAATGCATCAACGTCAATTGCCATCACCCATTTTCACACACTGATAATATTACTTATGGATCAAAACTTGCTAAATAAGAGTAACGTTAGAAACCGTACTTTTATTTTACCAATATTTCATCTTGTTAATGTGACACTTTTTGCCTAAAAACAACATTTATGATATATATTTCGGTTGGCTGAAACTTATATAATAACCTTAATTTCCTAAATTTTTTGTACCATTAAAAAATTGTGTAAAGTTCATATCCTCCCTTCAAACTACCACCCAATTGACAATGTTTCTCAAACTTTTAATTTGGACAATGTCCCTTCCAAACTATCAAAAATTATCAATATTCTCCCATTAACAAAAATACCCTTAGTAAAATAAAATACTAAAAAAAAAAAAAAAAAAAAAAAAAAACCATGAGCAGCCAAATTTAAAAATTAAATGAAAAATTAAAAAGTTTTCATTTTTTCAAATTAAAATTTTTGTTTTTTTCTTTTCAAAGAAATGATTTTTTTTTTCTTTTTCAAAAAACATTAATATTTTTCGCTTTAAAAACAATTTTTTTTTTTGTTTTTTTAAAATTATTTATTTATTATTTATTTGAATTTATAGGGATATTTTTGTCTTATTGAAAAACTCGTGAGATCATTTTTGTCTTTTTGCTGAATTTAGGACATTGATAATTTTTTAATAGTTTGGGATACATTGTCCCAACTGAAACGAAAGTTTGAGAGACATTGTCAATTAAATGGTAGTTTAAGGGGTATGTGAATTTTTCCTTAAAAAAATTTATCCTATGACAAAAATACCCTTAATAGAATAAAATAAAATACTAAAAATTCAAAAACAAAAAGAGAAAGAAATACATAAAATCCAAGGGTGACCAAATTTAAAAAATTGAATGAAAAATTAAAAAATTTATTCGTTTTTTTTAAAAAAAAAAAATTAAAATTTTTTTTTTCAAAGAAATTGTTAAAAAAAAAAAAAAATCATTTTTAAAAATAATTATTAAAAAAAATGGTCTTTTAAAATTATTTATAATTTTGAATTTATAGAGGTATTTTTGTCTTATTAAAAAAACTATAAAGTTATTTATGTCTTTTTGCCAGATTTGAAGGAACATTGACAACTTTTTGTTAATTTATGAAGGCTATTGTCCTAATTAAAAGTTTTAGAGGGCATCATCAATTAAATAGTAATTTGAAGGGAGTATATAAACTTTTCCTCAAAAAAAATTCAACTATGTCGCCATGGAATTAAGATCCCCTCAAATTTTTTGTCCGAATTTGATAGAATTCGGGCAGGTAGTTGTGAGTGAGCATTTATGAGACCCATCTGACCAAATAAAAGTTGGGCTGCCCAACTACTTATCCGGTCAGGTGAATCTCATAAATGCTTACTCACAACAATCTGCCTGAATTGTATCAAATTCGGGTAAAGAATTTGAGAGGATCCTGATCCGTCGCGATGTCGGTAAAAATGGATAACCCCGGTAAGATTGAAGGCACCCTATCATAATCTATCCTAAAAAATAATTACGTTAATAATTTCAATTATACCAGCGTCCGGGCAAAGCTAATAATGATGAAATAAACCAAAAGTCGCTAATCCCCCATTCTCTTCACTTATTTTGGTCGTTCATGGTAGTATCTGGTATGACTGAGGGCCAATGCCGATAACAACTGCATAGGAGATCCTGAAACAGGGCGTCATCGGGTCCCTGCCGGTTTCCATGTCTGGCGTTGGCAAACCAACGTCGGCGCAGATGTTACCTCAAAGAGTATATCCAGCCATGGCTTAAGGATCCACACCTACGTATATTACTATCGTCGTAAGCTTCAAGCTTCAGGTCGAGCACAAATTGAATTTGAGGAAAAATTTTGTCTAACCTTCTCATTGTATATGCCAAGCTCCACAGTAATCAATATAGCATCCTGGCTGGAAACAATCAAGTTAGGAGTATGTAAAGTCCTCTTTCAGATTTCCGCCGAAGTAGAATAAAAGGGAGAAATTTTTTATACCTTTTAATCCCGTCGTTCAGTCACTATTGATACAAATCATAAAGAATAGCGATCCGAATACTAACTGACCGGCATTCAAATCGGCTTTTGAGCAGCAGTTAATTGTCCAAAAAGTCTACATCTTTCAATTTGGCCATGTGACATTCTAAAAGATCATTATGGTTTCATGCCATTGGAGGAAAAGACTAACCGGGAAAAAAGTACACAAATGACAAGCCATATAATCTATATTTGCTTTGCAAAAACTCTGCCACAAGAATAACCCAGCACTCAAAGCCTTCACACCTACGTGATTGACAAAATTCTGGTCTAATCCACAGTTCAGGCAACAAAGATTAGCGGGAATGGAACCACATCTCTGCAAGTTGGAAGTCTACTATTACCTTCGAGTCACATATCAGATACAGACCAAAGATATGCTTCTGTTTCTGTAGCTCGTTTCTCATTCGTCCTTTTAAACAATCCCTTCTCAAATCCTACAAGATGCAAAATAAAATCAATTAATCAATTCTGAATGCTAAACATACTTCTGTAAATCCTTTTTTGTTTCTTTGTGTAAGTTTCCACAGCTTCTAGGAAAAGTAAATAAGAAACATCTGACAGAAGGATGATAAAAGTGAACTGACCAGTACTACGGTCAACTCCGTCCCAATGTCTCCCTGGTCTTATACCATATCGATTTGGTGCAGCATCCAATCCTCTTTTTAACCAGCTGTGATTGGGAATGTCCTGAGGAATAATAAACCCTGATTCTTTCATTTTCTCGCTATCCCCTAGGTTCGGGAGATTCAGTTCAGGATGCTTTTTCTGCAAATGTCAAAGAGATTAGTTGAATCGGTATTAAATTCTTTAATTTCAGAACTAAAAATAAGCAAGTCAATTACTTACCTTCACCAAATGCGCCATGGGATCACCCCATCTTAATCTCTCTTTCATCATGTTGTCGAGTTCAGGATCATCTCTGCAGACAAGGAATGCATCTATTAATTCCTAAAATAGCAACTAGGTGTACACATAGGAAGGCAGGAAAATGAATGTAACAATAGTGCCTTTATTGAACAGAAGATTTATAGACACACAGTCAAGCACAACTAATATATATTATTCATAAAATGGAATGATTTAAAACCATCTTATTGTTACCATAGTAATCTATGATCAGTAAAGGACCTCAAATTTAGTCAGGCACAATAGAGGAGAACAGGCAAGAACCTGTATTCGCACCCACTTATTGTGCTGGATTACATTAACAGTTATAAACACCAATTACAACGGCTTTTCCCCAAGTATAAGATCTTCTAAACATATGGTCAAAAAGATGGCCAAGTATTTGTGGCATGATAAAATGTCTAAAAAAATTAAAAATAAAAATAAAAATAAAAAAATTTGTCACCATGAATATACTGGAAAAAGTAACTTACGTCATTTAAAACACACAACACATTTAAATGAAAAAAGCACCTTGATATCTGGCACCTTTGGTTTTACCTGGTTCGTGCAAATGGTTTATCCTTCTCAAGTTCCAATTCCTGCAGCCTATCTTCAGCTTCCCGCTTTTGAGCCAAGCCCTTGCCCCATTCCAACTTTACCTCCTGATCAAAACACATCGCAAATGAATATTAACACTCCTACAAGAAACAGATAAACGTTTATTTTTCAAGGAAAGAAACTTTAAACTCAAGCTACAACAGCAGAAAGAGAAATTAAAACTTGCTCACTAAGTCCCCAAGTCCTCAACCATGATGCACTTAAAATATCTAGAAGCTTTACTTCTCATTCCCCCATGCTGGAACAAGTTTTCATGCCCTCTAATATCTCACAGTTTAACACCTTTAGAAAAACAGAACTCCAGCATATCTGTCGTGCTTTGTAACAGAATTTCTTCACCGATTAGTATTGATAACCACCAAGTCTCTTTGAGAATTAACAGAATAACTATAGCAACACTAATAAAGTCTCTCAAGATATGAAAAAGGGATGAGGAAAACAAAAACTTTCATAGCTTTGATGAACACCATCAGGTTGCAGTTGGTACAAGATTGGTTCTCCCCCAACACAATTAAGTTCCTCACAAACAATAAGAAAAGAAAGAGAAGGAAAACTTAACTTATAACCCATGATCTTCCATCCCTATTGCAAAAAGGTACCCAAACTTTAAAAGCGCCATGAGTTATAAGTGAAGTTTTCCTTCTCTTTTTGCAATAGTGATGGAAGATCATGGGTACCTTTTTGCAATACTTCATTCCTGATCTTCCATCACTTATAACTCCTGATCTTTCATCACTTATAATTGAAGTTCTTCCAAAAAACAAAGAACCCTCATCTTGCACACATCCACATAAACATAGGCCCCATAGCCCAACTAGCCCTTATCCCTCACCCTCACAACCCGACTGTTGACATTCTTTTCTTGACAAAAATTTACCATAATATTTAATCATTAGTCAAAATCAATGATCCAGATTTTTCAGAATAAAGTGAATAGCTTATTCAGCCAAAGCTAAAATAGACATCACATAACTGAAGAAAGACCTAAGAGCATCAATTATAACTCCCAAATGGTTGTCCAGACATCCACTCATGACGAATAAATAGAAGAACTTTCTGCCAAGTCATATCTATACCATTCAACTTTGTGGATGAGCTCAAAATGTTCTATTTAAAGAATAAACATTAACTTTATACTACAATATAATACAGTACCTGATATAGTCAAAAGAGAACCACCATAAAGTTCCTCAGAATTAGCTCACTTGGAAAGTGTTTATTTTTTTCTTTATATAAGTAATCAAAATATCATTAAAAGCGCAATCTAGGTATACATGAAATATACAAGAGAAACACCCATCTAGAAGGAGAAAAAGAACAAAAAAACTTGGAAAGTGTTCATTTTAAGAGCAGATTTTCTTTGCAATTGTCTAAAGTGAATAACTCCCAATACTTAAATTTCCCATCAGCAAACATGGCTAGAAAGGAAATCTAAAGGTTGATAATTTGAAGCTGTTGCTCTTTTGTGTTAATGCTTTAATATCAGCAATTTAAAACAGCCAAACAGGGAAACTATGTGTCACATTATAGACACAAAATTTCCTGATTACCACCCAAAAAAGAAAAAAAAAATAGGGACACAGAATTTTCCATATTAAAGGTTCAGCCACTAGGATGAAACTTAACAAACATGTATATGCACTCTTGGACTACTATGTTATCTTTTAGCAATACATTTTCTTCACTCACGAGAAGCTTAATGCTTGAACTAAAATTGAATCTCTTTACCATGTAGCATTAAAATGCTGCAGACCATGGTAGCACCATGCTGGCATAACATCAAGCAAATAGACTCAAGGATTTGATGTTTACCAACAAAAGAAAAAGGGATTTGGGTCATTTTTATAACAAAAGTTATTATTAAAATTTATTTTGATAAGCAAAGCAAATTTATTAAAAAGTGCAAAGGGTGCAACCCAAGTACACAAGAAGTACCAAAAAAAAAAAAAAAAAATCATCGAGCAAGATCAAGAACAAGGAAAAAGAGCACAAAAGTTATCATTAAAATTTCTTTTGACAAGTAAAGCAAATTTAATAAAAAGTGCAAGGGGCGCAACCCAAGTACACAGGAAGTATAAAAAAAAAAAAACACCGAGCAAAATCAAGAAGAAGGAAAAAGAGCACAAAAATCATGCCTGACAGTTACTATAAAATGATGGTCAATTATATCGATAATAATAATTTCTGTGGGTTCTGGATCATGACACAATTCACTAGTCAAACATGACTCACTATACCGTTACTCAGGCATGACATATTCAAGGTTCTATTCCAAAGTACCTTGGGTTTCTCTTCTACTTTTACTTTCTGCCTTGATTTGAGGAATTCTTCCTTTGATATACGTTCTCCTGCAGCATTGACAAATGATGCCAAGTTAGACATGACATTATTATTATTATTATTATTATTATTATTATTATTATTATTTTTCTTTTTCTTTTTTTCTATAAAAAAGAAAGAAAGAAAGAAAGACGTTTCTTGACCTTTTATCCTATCACGATATACAGGTTCTGCTCCTCGACCACTTATAGAAGGATCCATCTTGTTAAACCTACACAGAGGAACAAATTTACGACACAATAAACAACTTACATTTACTAAACCAAAAAAAAGAAAATAAAAAAGAGCAGAATGATATAAACTTCAAACCTATATTCCTATTTGTCGTCGTGTTTATGAGAGTAATAATACATATAAGAACAGATCATTGACCACAGTAATATTCTACATTAATCCATAACTCTATTCCCTAGGCCCCCCATGAAACACACCTACACACTAAAAAGAAAGAAAAATAATCATAGACAATAATTCCGATAAAATTCAAATCACATACAAGCAGAACATATATACTTTATATATTGTGACGATTGTAAATCATGACCATTTATGTCAATTCCTAATGCACATACACTCATAGACAAGTATCTGTAGCTTCCCCTTATAGAGGGCAAAGCCAATTTTGGCCATTATGGAAACTACATAACCAATGCATGTGTTTGCAAAGCTTATACTGGAAATGCTGTCTGTCAGGGAACATCATATATGCAGCCTCATTGAATCCTGAAGAAGAATTCCATACAGCTAAGCTTCCTAGACTGGGCACAACTAACGCAGACCCGGTTGCTAACCATGGCAGATGGGACCTTATCCAAAGGTTGCATGCAACCATGCTCATCGTGAAAAACTTAAATATCACCCTACTGCATTATTGGACGAGTACACCATCAGAACAAGAGGTCAGCAGAAGTTTGCTGATTTTATGTAAAAATCTCATTGCTAGCTACAAGAGGAAGCAAACGTTCTCACAGCATGATATAAAACACAAATTATCAATAGCAACTAAGCTCACAATGGATCGGTTTTGAATGTGCATATAAGACAACAAATTTGATATATCTAAAATGACTCGAAAAAGATGGTAAACAAATTTTTTAATAAAGTTTTCTTGCTTACCAAAAAAAAAAAGATGGTAAGCATAATTCATTGACCATGAAAGTGACATCATCAGAGAGAATTCAAAAAGAAATGTGAAATTTTAAGAACATAAATTAGTTGTATACCTCAACAAATCATTCTTCTTAGTTCTAGCAATCTCTTCACTGATGTCTTGACCAGAAACCAGACCTGTTTTTTGTTGCTCTTTCACTGCAGCTTCCTTTCGGCTTTTCCTTGGTGGAGAAAGGTCTGAAGGCAAAGATGTACCTGAAGCATTGGTTTCAGTTCGATGCCTACGTGGAGGGGAAAGATAAGGCGGCCCATTTCTCCCAACATCCTTCCGGCTTTTCCTTGGGGGTGAAAGGTCTGACCCCAGGGAGGCACTGAAGTCATCTTGATATGGAGAATCACGACGACCCCTTCGAGGAGGAGAAATGTCAGGTGATGGTGATGGTGTATGGTGACGTTTCTGCTGCTGCCGTGGAGGTGACAAATCAGTATCTACTTTGTCAGATTCTAAAGGCCTCACTCCACGTTCTGATGAAGGTGTGTCATTCCGAACCCTCCATTTGCGAGGTGGAGACATATCAGAGTTCAGGTCATTGGAATATGCACGCTTCGTATCGCGTTCAGGTGATGGAGTATGGTGGTGTTTCCGCCGCTGCCATGGAGGTGACAAATTGGTGTTATCTCTGCCAGAATCTGAAGGCTTCAGTTCAGGTTCTGGTGAAGGGGTGTCATTCCGAACCCTTTGTTTACGAGGTGGTGACATATCAGAATATGGGTCACCAGATTTCCCACATTTAGGAGAGAGTGGAACCCAACCACTTCCATCATCTGATATGGCATTATATGGACGCCTGGCCCTCAGTTGTTCGAGCCTCCTCATCCGCTTAACCTCAATGTCCTCATCAACTTGTGGCTTCTCTTCATCTACATAAAACATTAGAAAATGTTCATCGCCATAATTACACACTTAACCCAAAATGGAAAACCATATAACACAAACAGAATGTGATGACTTTTTACCAGCTGAATCATCGTTTTCCTCTTCAAGATTTACTGGTTTATGCCAAACTGGATCTTCATCCACAACTAAAACGCCCCTTGCATCGGTTTTACTTTCAACCATCTTTTTCCTCTTCTTCTTCTTTTTCTGCTCTTCTTCAGCATTGCTCTCATATCGTTTTAGATATTCTTTAAGGGACTTGGGTCCCGAAGTTGAAGCCACCGCCATTGCTCAATATCAATGAAATTCCTAACATCGAAGTAGATTCTTATTATACAGCTTAATTTCATGCCAAATAAAAAGTTACTCCAGTAGGTTTTCTAGCAACATCAAAAAGGTTTTTTAACTCCTCTGCTATTGCCAAAACCCAAGCAGACTCGATTAACTGCCTACAATTGCCTATATCAGCATTTTAACTATATTTTGGAATTTGCCACAGGCAAAAAATCAAACACAAACCAGGCAATAGCAATATCAAGTTGCATACAATTTCAATCAGACAATTCTAAGACCTTAAAGTCACCTCTTCAAGAACGGGCAAACCTTAATTTATCAAATTAAGAACTAAAAAAAAAAATTCCAGTTGATAACCAACACAACTCCACAAAGCGTATTTAAGTTCAATACTACACATCACAACTTAACCAATAAATTCGCTTTTACGCATGCAGTTCGTAAATTTATATACACAGAAGACATACATATAAATATAATCACTTATTATTATATATGTATGTGTGGATGTGACTGAGAGAGAATAGTATCGTACCTATGCAAGCTAGGTTTTTGACGATTGGCCACTTGGAAGATTTTCTGTTCGAATTTGGGAATTTTCTTTCGATTTCTTTGTTTCTTTCTTGCCGACTTTCACTCAGTCGAGGGTTTGGATTTGAATAAGCGTTCGAATTAACTTCCTGATGAGGTTGTCGTCGTCGTCGTCGTTGTAAAATGGGTCGGTGACTTTCTAGTCGGAATGTCGGATTCTGTGTGGACTTGGCATAAACCAGGCCCTTTACGCCCTCTAATAGAAAAAAGACACATCAGCACATTACACCAAATGAAATTATGCAAAACACACACGATCCAAACCCCCCTTTCTCGAGCTCCCTTTCCCATTCAATCTGAAAGCACCCAGTCACTGCCCATCCACTGTCTACGAGTGATCACCCAGCAACACACACAACATACATGATCCACAAACTTTCCTTCAACTTCCAAATCAAACAAACTTACACTTGAACACTGTGGCGGTGGCAGAAGAGATAGAAAACAATAACTTTCCAAACTGGGGCGGAGGAGCAGCGCCGCTCGTCGTCAGCGGGGTTCAGCGGTGGTGTTTCTCAGATCTCTCGGTGGCTTTGGAATCTTGAATGGGAAAAAGGGGGTTTTATCGATGAGAATAACTTTCAAATCCGGTGGGAGTCCAATGCTGAAAAAGCCGGCGGAGTGGTCCGGCCTGGGCGGTGGCAGCGGGGTCCGGCCCGGGTGGTGGTGGTGGAGTTTTTGACCTTTTTTTAGAAGGTGAATAGGGAGTTGCTGAGAGGGATCCGGTGTTTCAGCTACATTTGATTTTTTTGTTTCTCCCTAACGTGTCATCTTCTTATTAGTAGGCACAAAAGACCTGTTTTATGCATGACCCCACACACAAGTTGCTCTCCTTGGCCAATGGCTATGATATTAAAGGAATGAGAATAACTTCAATTCGATTATGGCATAAAGTAGGCTTGGTTTGTCCACAAATGAAAAATTGACATGTAAGCCTGGAGCAAAAAAATTACATACAAGCAAAACACCTGATTTTTTTTTTTTCTCTCTTTGCAGTGAAATGAAGAGATCGAGGGAGAGAGATGAGAGATGGAAACCCAGGCCCGACCATCGACCCCCGACCCCGACCCTGACCCAGACAACCAAACTGGCGTAGCCCATGGAAGCCGCGCCACCACGTGGCCAACCCGAGTTCGACCTCGACCACATCGCTGTTCGCCATCTCCGATTGAACCAAAATGCCGAGAGCACCAAATCACCGGACCAGATGTGATCACTGAAAACCACTAGAGGGGTGAGAGGGGAGAACGGCCGGCGAAAGGGAGAGGACGAGGCTCAGTTTGGATCTGTGGCTGGATCTTTGTCGACGGTGTCGGGAGGGCACGGGGAAGAGGATCTGGAGGGTCGCCGGATCTCTGTGGTTGGAGGACCGGCCATCTGGTGACGGGGAAGAGGCAGTCGGCTGACGGGTTGGGTTGAGGAGCTTCAGTCTTTTTTTTCATAATTTTTTTTTTTAGTTCAGGTGGACGTGCGGTGATTTGGGGTGGACCAGCGGACCGGCTGACGGGCGGACGGCGGATGGGCGGACGTGCAGTGGGGTTTTTCTTTTGTTTTGGAATGGTGGTAATCTGAAGTTGTGAGAGGGATTTTTCCTAATTCACCAAAATTTCAATTTTTTTGCTTTTATCTGATATGTTAAGTGATTATTGGTGGGCATAACCCTCTCTTTTTTGCCACTATTGTATAGATTTTTAAAAACGCAGTTAAGTATTTATTAAAATTGTAGTTTGACCTTTAAAATCGTAAATTAACATTTAAAATTTCACGTTTTTAAAAAAATACCCATTGTCTATGATTTGAAAAGATAGTTTTATACGTTTTTAAATTGTAATTTTTTAAAAATGCAATTCTCAAACGATTCTTTTTGGTTTAAAATTACATTTTTTATTTACGAAATTGCAATTTCAAACACACGTTTAACTTATTATGTGTTTTTTTTTTTTTTTTTTTTTTTTTTTTTTTTTTTTTTGGAGAAAGAGTTTTGACTCTTGTGAATATACTTTTTTGCCTAGTGTATTATAATGGGGAAAGGCCGAAAGGGGTTACACACAAAGAGGGTAAAATTTATTCTAATGTGAATATCAATTCTATGGTTTACTCAAATGACATTTACTTAAAAAAATTTAATTTTAATTTTTTTAAAAAAAAAAAAAAAAGAAAAAAAGAAAAGCAAATGACATTTGCTTCTGATGATGGAATATATTTTGAATCATCGCGTATCTTATTTGCAAGTTATTCTATTTTTATCGAAACTGTTGTTAAAAAATAAATAAAGAGTTGATTGACAGTGCCACATCAGCAAATCAGAATAAAAGTGTGGTATATCATTGCTCTATTTTTGTCAGGAAGTCAAATATTTCTTGAAATGTTGAGAGGTTTCACTCACCTCCAGCCTAGAGGGGGAAGAAGGAGCAAAGAAGCAAATGGTCATCTAAGTGCATTGTTTTTGACTTTTTGGGCGAGTAATAAGTTTCACATTTTAGACCATTTTAGGATTGACTAACATGTAACAGAATCTCGCTGAATTATATAACATCAAGAGCAGCTTCAAAATACATGGAAACAAAAACCATCTATTTGTTAGTGAGGGACTCGTAATAAAGAATTTATACATTGGAAAGCCTGCAATGCCAAACCAACTCCAATTAGTTTATGGATGCTTTTCACAACTAGAACATCTATGCTCTTTTCTAATAACAGCCATTGCTCTTAATTTGAAACTATCAAGCCATTTCAGCTAATCAACAGTACTATTTCGAATGTACATGTCTCACTCCATAGCAATAGAAGATTTATACAATGCTTGTGGTAGCATATCCTTTGACTAGTTTTCAAGAGTTGAAATCCTTGCAATATAGATGTGTCTCAACTCCAATAAAAAGATGGTTTTGGAAGGTGATCGTGCCTATCTAGTATGATCCTCACAATATTTGCATCTATCCAATGAACAGAAACTTCCCCACAGCTTACATATTTCACCCACTTTCTTATGATTTACCTGCTGTCCTACATAAGAGAGCTAACATCTCATCCACTTGTGGATGTAATTATCTCCTGACAGGAACACATGAGCTTTCCCTTTCAGCAGTATCAAACTACAGCCAGGAACCTTTGTGACACCCTTCAATTTCATCTTCTTCCTCAACATTGTTCCCTCAACATCCTGCCCATTTGCTGCGTAAATGTTACAGAGCACCATGCGGGCAGGTGCATTAAAAGGATCCAGCTCAAGGAGTCATTTGGCTGCACGCCTAGCGATCTCAGCATTTGTCTCATGAAATCCACATTGACCAAGCAATGACCCCCAAACAGCACGATCTGGCTAAAGGGGTAGCCCCAAGGCCCCCAACGCTAGCTCCTCTGCTTGTTTTACTTTCCCTGCTCGGCCCAAAAGATTAATCATACAAATATAATGCTCCAAACCTGGTCGAATTGCATAAGCATCAATAATGGCTCTAAATATCTCCCACCCTCGACTGACCAGGCCAGCATGGCTACATGCTGATAGGACCCCCAAAAAAGTAACATAATCTGGGTGGGTCCCAGATCTAAGCATGTCTTCAAAGATCTTGAGGGTTTCATTTGCTAGCCCATGATGTGAAAACCCCATGATCATGGAATTCCAAGAAATTAAATCCCGAGAAATCATGTTTGAGAATATGCCATATGCATCACCTATCTCCCCACATTTTGCATACATTGAGATCAGAGAATTCTCATGAATCAAGTCAAATTCATACAATGTTTTCATCATCATGCAATGGAACTGCCTCCCCTGATCAAGATATGACAATGCACCTGTGGCTCCAAGAAGAACAGAATATGTAGAACTTAAGAGCTGAAACACACTGGGCTCGCATTTCTGAAAATAAGTAGGTGGCTTCTGCAAAAAGCTCATTTTGGACATGCCCTGAAATCATTGCAGTCCATGCAGCTGCATCTCTTTGAGGCATATTGTAGAACATATAGCATGCCTTCGATACTTGCCCAACACTGAAATAGCCATTAATCATAGAAGTCCATGAGATCTTATCTCAGATGGGTACCATGTCAAACAAATTTTGAGCCTTTTCCAGCTGTGCAATGCGAATATAGCCATTGATAATAGAATTATAAGAACATATATCTAGATTACTCATAAAAATGTAGCGTGCAAAATCCATCAAACCAAAAATAGAGTACTTGTGAATGAGGCTTCTAGATAACATGCCATCATAATCATCATACTCCCAACTGTTAATGACTAACTGAGCATGTAATTGCATGCCAAGACAATGAAATGCTATTCCAGCACAAGCATAAGCAAGTGAAATGAAAGTCTCCCATTTGGTTTTACATCAAAATTCCCTCTCATTTCAAGAAAAAGCAACAAAGCCTCTTTATAGAACCCATTCCAAGTGAACCCACCTATCATGGCTGTCCAAGAAACAATGTTCCTCTCAGGCATCCTCTGAAACAGACAATACCCCTCTTCCATATTGCCCATTCTACAATAACCAGCTATCATGCTAGTCCAAGTGACCAAATTTCTCTCTTGCATCTCATTAAACAACGCTTTTGCTTCTTCCATTCTACAATTCTCAGCATACCCAGCTAAACAACGCTTTAGCTGAAAGACCAGTCTTGCTTCTTCCAAATCCCCATTCCTAATCAACCCCACCACCATCAAATTCCAAGACACAGCATTCCTTTCTGGCATCACTTCAAACAACCTCTTCGCCTCACCGATCCTTCCCGCATCCGCCAACCCACAAAGCATTGAAGTCCAAGACACAACATTCCTTTATGGCATCTCCTCAAAGAACCGCCAAGCCTCACTCAACCTCACACTCTGCGCATACCCAAACAACATCGCATTATAAGTAACAACATTCCTCTCGAGCATGACATCAAAGAGCGCCCGGGCTTCATCAACAACGCCGTTCTTCGAGTAATTTTACAGCAATTAAGTCCAGTGTACGATTCGGGCATGTCGGTCTCTCTCAGACAATTCTTCAAGCAAGTTACGTGCTTCTTCAAGCCTACGTTTGGAAAGGTAGAAGAGGAGTTGAGTCATCGTTCGTGAGTTTCGGATAATGGGTTTTGGAAAATCCGAATCATGTGATCTGGGTTCCGAAGCGGCTGGCATAAATGAAACTGTGCTGAAGCTTGGTTGAGGTTTTCGGGAGAGAAATTTGAAAGATTCTTATGCTCAGATCGTTTTGGCGTAAAATAATTTTTGAAAAATAATTTTTACATTTTACAGTATTTGATAGAGGTAAAAATAATGGTTAACGAAAATCATTTTCAGTTTGACGGTAAAAACTTTTTTAATTTTCAAAAAACGATTTACGATTTTTAAAACCGTAAATCGTTTTTCGAAATTAAATTATTCGTTCTTACACGCACGTTTGATATCCGATTGCCAAAATTTAGCAATTGTTGATCGTCGGAATCCAACCGGTGCCGGAGTCCGACAACATTCGGTCGCCGGTATCCTGCCGGTGCCGGAGTCCGGCCGGAATATTGCCGGATTCTGACCAAAACGGCCGGATCCTGCCATTGATCGGGTCCGATCTTGAAGATTCCGACCGGATATGACCTGATCCGGCCGGATCCGGAAGTTTCCTGTCGGATCCAGTCAAACTTTCTCGCCAGAATCCGGCAACGGCGACCAGACGTTGTCGGATTCCGGCGGCATTTGTCAAACTCTAATTTTTGTATTTTGTAATTTTTTCGTGCGAACAAAATACCAAAAAATATTTTTGAAAAAGTCAATTTTTTTTAAAAATAACTTCATCAAAATTATTTTACAACAAAAATTATTTTATATCAAAACAAGCGGAACATTAAACAAATGGTGGGCATTAACCGCTTTTCAAAAGAAGATAACAGAAATCGCGGAAACAATTCACTGTTAATGGTACTAATCGCCTTCAAAGTGAAAGAATAGAGTGCTGCAGGCTGTAGCCAATTTAGCGGACCTTAATTACAAAACAAAACAAAAAAAAAAAAAAAAAAGAAAGAAGAAAAATAGCGGACCTTCAAACGATGCCGTTCATAAGGAACCAAAGAACAAGATTAGATTAGGTGTCCCCCACTTTTAATCTAAGCAACATTTATCTTTTAGTAATGATACAATTAAAAAAAAATAGAAAATAGAAAATAAAAATCTTTAAAAATTAATAAAACTTTAAAAAATAATTCTTTTTTTTTAAACAAAAAAAATTAAAAATGGTAGTTGAGCCACCCCTTGGCCAACTTGGGGGTGGCCAAAAACGAGAAAAAAAAAATAAAAATTGTTAGAGCGCCCTTGGGGTGGCCGAACCACCATCGTGGTCCTCAGCGTGAGCCACCCCCGAGGGCCAAAACCTTTTTATAATTTTTTTTCTTTTCTTTTCTTTTCTTTGGCCATTGAGGGTAGTCGAATTAGCCTCATCGGTCAAAACTCTCACAATTTTTTTTTTTTTTTTTTCTTTTTCTCTTTGGCCATAAGAGTGGCCAAACCACTTCAAAAAAGAAAAAGTGGCCGAACTATTCCCAGGCCGGCCAAGGGGGTGGCTAAGCCTCTCTCATAGCCAAAATGGCCACTCTCATTTTGCCCTCGGCGGCTCGGCCACCATTTTTTTTTTTTGAATTTTTTAATATATATTTTTTTTAAAAAAAAATTAAAATTTTTAATTAATTTTTTTATATTGTGTCATGTGTCAATCTTCAGGAGTTGACACGTGGCAGACCATTAAATATTAGATGGAAAAATAGACAAAGCTATCAAGTTCGTCTTTTTCCAAACCACAATTACTATATGTGATACAAATAAAAGCAATAAAAAAAAAAAAAAAAAAAATTTCAAATCACATGCACTGATAAAGTTAAACTTTTTTTTTTTTTTTTCCTTTTTTTCATTCTTTTTTTTTCGACTGTTGTATAAAAAATCTGAAAATTTTAGCTCCAACCTGAAGGCCGAGAATCCGAGATTGAGATCTCTGACCAAACATGGAGTTCCTCGACGAAGAGAGCAGGCCCAGGTTCCTCTTCCAGTCTCGCCCAACCCCTTCTTCGCCGACCGATTCACAAAGCCACCAAAAACCCAGTAAGCCATTCTTCTTCGTCACAATTTCTATCTCCTCCATTCTCCTCCTTCTCTCCCTTCTCTTCCTCCAATCCGAACCCTTGAAATCCCTCCTCTTCTGGGTCTCCCTCTCCCTCTTCCTCGGTCCATTTGCCCCCGCTTCCCTCACCGGTGGTGACGTCCGCGTCGGTCAAGGCCCAATCGTCGTGTTCCCTCCCAATCAAGAACCCGAAACATTGGAGGAAACCAACAAGCGGGCATCCCAAAAGAGACAGAAACCGCATAGAAATGAAGGATTTTTGGGTGTGAATTCGGTGGTTGCGGTGGAAAAGGATAATGGGTTTGCGAGAGAAGAGAAGGAGGGTGGGGAAAATGGAGGGAGTGGAGGTGGATTTGGTATGGAGGAAGAGAAAGAATGGACTGAGGAGGATATTGGGGTATTGAGGAAGCAATTGGCTAAGCATCCGGTGGGGAAGCCGGGGCGGTGGGAGGCGATATCGGAGGCGTTTAGAGGGAGGCATAAGGTTGAGAGTGTGATCAAGACGGCGAAAGAGTTGGGGGAGAGGAAAGTGGATGATGGGGATTCATATGCACACTTTTTGAGGAAGAGGAAGCCAGTGGATAAGCGAGCCGATGGTGAGAATGAAGGATTGGATGGCAGGGTGGTGGAGAATGGTGAGGCTACGGAAGAGAGTGGTGGTGGTGAAGGCGGGGTGGGGTGGAGTAATGGGGAGGATATTGCATTGCTTAATGCATTGAAGACGTTTCCTAAAGAGGTAGCGATGAGGTGGGAAAAGATTGCGGCTGCTGTGCCGGGGAAGTCGAAGGCGGCTTGTATGAAGAGAGTTGCTGAGTTGAAGAGGGATTTTCGGAGTGCGAAGGCTGCTACTGAGAGCTAGATGAAGAATTGGACTGTTTTCAGTGCTTTTTGTGGATTTTGGGATAAATGTTGCAATGTGGAGGCGATAGGTTAGTTAGTACTTATTTATGGGCTGGTTTTTTTTATTCTCTTTCTTATGATATTGAGATTAATGCCCTTGTTTTGATTCTGCGTTCAAGACATATTGTTTTCATTACTTGTTATTTGAGATTGTATGGTAATAAGAATGAAAATTAGCTGCTTAAGTGCTTTTCAGAAGTTGGTGAAATTGGATATGTATTGTTGTTCTGATCTGTTATAAATTTCTAGATTTTGTTGTGCATATATGGGAAAAAAGATCCTACAGGCCACCAGTTGATGCTTTAATGGCCTTATCATACAGATCAAGTTCTTCCAAACCTATATTTCATTGTCGGTTAGTCAATATCATTATGCTGAATGGGGATTGCAAATTTTTTTTTTTTTTGTCAGAAGGATGCTGGCTAGGATTGATTGTAAAATATATTAGATGTATATATGTGTGTGTGTTTATTAATTTATGTAAACATTAAGCACATACTTTGAAAGAATGAAATGAGAAATGTGTTTGGTTGCTTGACCAAACAGACTGTATTGCATTAGAAATTATAGATGATTACAAGTGGTCCTTGACCAGAGTACAAAGGATAGAACTGTAGGCTAATTACAATGCTTAAGAGAGTGAACTAAGTAATCCTAGTCTTATACACTAAGCAGTTTGCAGACTGTTATGGCAGTGAAATAGAAGCAGTTAGTATGCTGATTTAGTTGATGGCTTGCTGCAGCACGGTTTGCAGGTTGGGCAGTTGACATGCTTTTCTGTGTATGGAGCTTCTGCAATGTTGGTATGCTGTACAAACGTGTTGGCAACCGATTACTTGAGAAGGTAGGATGCTTGTGATAACCGAAGGCTTGGATACTGAGTGTACTGAGCATGTTCCTCAACCAACGGCTAGTAGTTGTTAGTATGCTGATTTAGTTTTGAGGTTGCTGTATCCTCTGCATTCTATGTTTTTTCCTTAACACCCCCTCGCAAACTGATGGGTGGACAAACCATCAGTTTGGTACGCAACAAGCAGAATCTATTGGCGGTAAGGCCTTTAGTAAATATATCAGCTAGTTGGTCCAAGGTGGGCAGGTGTCGGAGAGTGATGTCCTTGTTGGTGACCTTCTCTCGAATGAAGTGGAAGTTCACTTCGATATGTTTAGTCCGGGCATGGAACACCAGATTGGAAGCTAAGGCAAGTGCTCCAGAGTTATCACACCAAAGAGTTGGACATGATAAGAGTGGTAGGTTTAACTCTCTAAGGAGCATACGGATCCAGTACATTTCAGCGGTGGTGAGGCACATGGAGCGGTATTCTGCCTCGGTACTGGAGTGGGAAACCATACTTTGTTTCTTGGCTGACCAGGATAGGAGATTAGAGCCAAGAAAAATTCCATATCCAGTTGTGGATCGCCTATCATCAGGGTTGCCTGCCCAATCAGCATCACAAAAGGCATTGAGGAGAAGAGGACTTTGGCAATAATAGAGTCCATAGTCGACTGATCCCTTGAGATATCTGAATACCCTCTTAGCTGCTGTGAAATGGACTGAAGTGGGGTTGTGCATGTGTTGGCAGAGTTGATTCACTGAATAAGTAATGTCTGGTCTTGTGAGAGTTACATATTGGAGAGCTCCAACAATATGCCGAAATTCAGTTGGATCAGGGAGGACCGTGTTTCAAATTTAGACATATTGGTTCCTGCAAGGCATGGAGTTCGATATGGTTTGGAGTCAGCCATATGAACCCGGTTGAGGAGATCGTGAATGTATTTGGACTGTCTGAGATGAAGACCATTAGGATCACGAAGAACTTGAATACCAAGAAAGTAGCTTAATGCACCAAGGTCTTTCATTGCAAAATCCAGCTGCAAAGTGGCTATGAGATGATTAATGGTGTCATGATGGTTTCCTGTAATGATGATATCATCAACATATACTAAGATAAAAATATGAATGCTGTTTTGATGATAGATGAATAGAGAGGAGTCTACTTGAGAGGCAAGGAAACCAAGGTTCAAAAGTGCTTGTGCAAGTCTGGTGAACCAAGCCCGGGGGGCTTGTTTGAGTCCATAAATGGACTTGTGCAAACGGCATACAAAATTAGGACAAGAAGGATCAATGAACCCAGGGGGTTGTTCCATGTAGACCTCTTCATCTAGGACACCATAAAGAAACGCATTAGACACATCAAGTTGTCGAAGTTCCCAATTGAATTGGACAACCAGGATGAGAAGCAAGCGAATGGTGGCTGGTTTTATAACTGGACTAAATGTCTCATGATAGTCAATCCCACATTTTTGGTCAAAGCCCTTAGCAACAAGACGAGCTTTGAATCTGTCTACACTCCCATAAGATTTTTGCTTGATTTTGAACACCCAGTTGTTCCTTACAACATTGTGATGGAGGGGCCTAGGACATAGAGTCCAGGTATGATTGGATATTAAAGCTTGGTATTCATGAGTCATGGCTGCAATCCATTCTGGATGAGCAGCAGCCTGTTTGTAGGTGGATGGAGTAGGAAGCTTCGAAGTTGTCTGCTAGCCTTGTTGTCAATAAGGTATTGACGGCTGAGCCTCCTGCGATAAAGATCGTGAAGTCTCCAGTGAAGCAGGGCATGCTTAGGAAGGGGTTTCTCAACCCTCGCCCGATTGATTCTGGCCCTTCCGCTTCGCCTCGAGAGGTAACCGAAGTCGGGGTGGTAGGTGATTCCTCCCCTCCGAGTGGTTGCATTATTCCTCTTTCTGTTGAGGAAAATGGATTCTCCCAATCTAAGAATTGGCCTGTAGGTTATGATCATATCGGGGAGATTGTAGGTTGGGAGGAGGAAAATGTTTTTTGGGATGGATTACCATTAGATTGGGCGTTGGATGAGGATTTTGCGTTGGCTGGGGACTTTGGGGAGGAAGCTATGGCAATTCGAGACGCCATGGAAGAAGAATTTCAGTGGGACAAAATGATTGCGCGCCAGAAGTCCAAAGGAAAGAGAGAGCTCCTGAACCTGCATAGCTCCATCAATTATGGCGATGATTTTATTCCTGCTAGGCGTAGGAAAGGCAAGGCCCACGTGAAGTAGGCCTTGGCGGGTTGTGGGTTGTTTTTCCGGTGCTTTTTGGTAATGCTTCGTAGTTCGGCTTCGGCTGGCCTGGGTTTTTGGGGTGTCTATTGTGGTTTAGGTCGTCTTCAATAGGCTTGGTCTATGGGTGTCTCTGGGTTTTGTTGTAGTGGGTTTTTTTTTTTTTTTTGGGGGGGGGGGGGGGGGGGGGGGGTTAGGGTTTTGTGGGTGTTGTTAGGGTGTTTTGTCTTTTGGGCTTGTTCTTGGGCTTTCGCTTTCTAATTAGGTGTTTCCTGATGTATACTTCTAGTGTACGTAGGGGCGCTTTACGCTTTCAATAAAACTAATCTTACTTATCAAAAAAAAAAAATGGTGTGAAGACAGAGGAGAAGATATCGTGTGGAAGAGAGCATTTTGAAGCCTGGAAACTGTTTGGGTTTGAGATGACCAGTTTGGGATCTACTGACCATGCGAGTAGGTGCTGGAGAGAGGGAGCTTGCAGTAATAGAAGAGGGGACAGTGGGAAGTGGAATGGGAGAAATGTTGGGTGAGGATTGGTCCATAAGAGCAGGAGAAGGATTGTGAGATGGATTTTGAGTTGAAGCAGTGTGGTCAGTGTTAGTGGGGGACAAATCAGTAGGGGGAACTAAAGGTAGGGGCCTGTGCCTAGGTGAGTTGGGGTAATGAGAGGGTGATGCAGACTCAGCTGGAGCAGTAGAACTCGTGGCAGTGTGTGAAGGAAGGGAAATAGCAAGTGTGCTGGGAACTGGTGATGTTGAGGTAAGTGAGGGAAGAGTGAGGGAATTACCTGGGATAGCCGTGACAGTGCAGGAGCCTTGAGAGAGATTTGTACCCTTGGCTGGAAAATGAGACTCATCAAACACCACATGCCTTGAGATGTAGACTTTCTGAGTTTTAGGATCCAAACATCGATAGCCACGGTGGCTGGCTGCATATCCTATGAAAATGCAAGGTCTGCTGCGAAAGGAAAGTTTGTTTTGAACATAAGGTCGCAGCAAGGGGTAACATAGGCATCCAAAGGATCTGAGTGAAGTGTAATCAGGTGGTTTGGAAAATAATTTGGAGAAAAGTGATTTGTTGTTTAGAACTGGGGTAGGTAACCTATTTATTAGGAAGATGGCTGTTAAAAGGGATTCAACCCAGAATTTGGAAGATAATCCGGATTGAGCCAAGAGAGTAAGGCCAAGTTCTACAATGTGTCTGTGTTTTCTCTCAGCCACTCCATTTTGCTGAGATGTGTGGGGGCAGGTGAGTCGGTGTAAGATGCCATGTTGAGAGAGAAATTCTTTGAACTGATTGGAGGTGTATTCTCCTCCATTGTCACTCTGAAATTGTTTAATGAGAGTAGAGAATTGTTTTTCCGCTAGCAGCTTGAACTTAACAAAACAGTTGAAAACATCACTTTTATTGATAATAGGATACAGCCAGGAGTACCTGCTGTAATCATCTACAAAAACCACATAGAACCGACATCCACTCAATGAGGAAACAGGGGAAGTCCAAACATCTGAGTGGATGAGTTCTAAGGGTGACTTGGTACATCTAGAAGAGGGAGAAAAGGGTAGTTGCTTGGATTTCCCAAGCTGACAGGACTCACATACACTAGGACTCTTAACAGAATTAAACATGGGAAGCTGTTGGATAAGCTTGACTTGATGGAAGACATTGTTGGAAGGATGGCCAAGCCTTTGGTGCCATACCATATCGGTGGTTTTGACTCCAACAAACACAGCAAAGCCCTTCAACTTATTGGATTGTAGACGATGCAGAGGGATAGGGTACAAACCATTCTCACTGGGCCCCTGGAGCAACACGGTCCCTGTCAGATTGTCCTTCACAGTGTAATGAGATCCGGTTAGTTCAAAGGAGCAATGATTGTCAAGACAAAATTTATTGATGGAGAGTAAATTTGCAGAAGCAGAAGGGCAGTACAAAATGTCTTTGAGAAGAAATCTAGAAGGCTTAGAGAGAGAGAGTTGGATTGAACCACAGATGAACCAAAGCTTTTGATATCCAAACTTGTTCCATTTCCAACCCCTACTGTTTCTGCTCCTTCAAACGGTTGTGGATTGTTGCTGGTTGTGGGATCTGCTGCAACATGAGTGTTGGCACCAGAATCTGCCAGCCAGTCATGGTTGTCAATGTCAGTACTGTGAGCAATCATGGCTGTGAGTTGTGATGGGGGGTACTGACCTTGATATGTGTAATCCATCCTATGATAACAGTCTAAGGCTGTGTGGTTATGTTTCCCACAGATCTAGCAGGTAGGCAAACGGTTATGATGGTTATTTTGAGGAGGTCTTGTTGGGAAGGAAGGTGGAATATTTCTGCCGGGAATGTGAGGTGGGGGTGGTCTTCTTGGAGGAGCAGAGAACCGAAGAGTTGCAGGTGAGTATCTTGGAGGAGGAGTTGAGAAACGTGGTGGCATTCTGGATGGAAATCTTGGTTTCTTGTTTGAGGGATGAAAGGTGGAAGAATTGGCTTTGTTGGAATAAAAAGCAAAGGTGGCATTTTCGGGTGATTGGAGTTACTGTTTCTGATTTTCTAGCAGCATTTCATGACTCAACAGTTCAGTTTGAAAGTCTGCAAAGGTCATTTCAGTGTTGCGAATGGCAAAGGAAAAGGCTGTGATGAAAGAGTTGAAAATAGGATTCAAACCACTTATGAGGTAAGAGATCAAATCATCTTCTGCAACTGGCTTTCCGGCTGCAGCTAGTTGGTCAGCCCATTGTTTGGCTTGACGGATATAGTCTGTGCAAGACTTGCTCCCTTGTTGCAACGTTTGGAGCTGTCTTTTGAGATAAGAGATGTGAGATCTTGACTGGCTTACAAATTTCTCAGCCAAGGCACTCCACGCTTGGTGTGAAGTGTTCAATCCATACATGGATGAAATCAGTGCTGGTTCTAAGGAGCACAGAATCCAGCTAAGCAAGTGTTGGTCTCTCTTCTGCCATAGAACATATGCAAGGTTGAGGACTTCTTCATTGGTTTCAGGTGTTGTGATAAATTTGGGAGGGCAGGGTTCAGACCCGTCTGCTAATCCCATGAGTTCATGACTACGCAGGATTGGCAGGAATTGTGAGACCCAAGCAAGATAGTTTGGGCCATCAAGTTTGACAAGAGTAAATTGTGTGATATTGGGCAGGTTTGCTGAGGAGATGTTGTTTGAGGAATGGACTTGAGTGGAGGATGAGGAAGAAGCAACGTTTGATTCGGCCATGGATGAAGCGTTGGCTTGTTAAGGCTCTGATACCATGAAAGAATGAAATGAGAAATGTGTCTGGTTGCTTGACCAAACAGACTGTATTGCATTAGAACTTATAGATGATTACAAGTGGTCCTTGACCAGAGTACAAAGGATAGAACCGTAGGCTAATTACAATGCTTAAGAGAGTGAACTAAGTAATCCTAGTCTTATACACTAAGCAGTTTGCAGACTGTTATGGCAGTGAAATAGAAGCAGTTAGTATGCTGATTTAGTTGATGGCTTGCTGCAGCACGGTTTGCAGGTTGGACAGTTGACATGCTTTTCTGTGTATGGAGCTTCTGCAATGTTGGTATGCTATACAAACGTTTTGGCAACCGATTACTTGAGAAGGCAGGATGCTTGTGATAACCGAAGGCTTGGATACTGAGTGTACTGAGCATGTTCCTCAACCAACGGCTAGTAGCCGTTAGTATGCTGATTTAGTTTTGAGGTTGCTGTATCCTCTGCATTCTCTGTTTTATCCTTAACATACTTTTCCAAGTGGTGAAACTGTGGCTGAAGCAAGCAGACGTGTAGGTGCCTCAAAATGACCTATGCAATAGTTTGCATCTCTTCTTTAATCACAAAACAAACAGTTGTCCATATTTTGGTTCTCAAAATATAGAATGTTGCTGTTAGGTAGTCAGAAGTATTCTTGGTTTAGGTCAAATTTGTTCAATACATAGGACTAATGCAGAAAAATAGTCTGCCTCATTGAAAAATCACAGTTGACTGGCCATAAGTTGAGAGGATAATTGGATAATCTGCTCATGCTCTTTGCTCTGTTGAAGATGTAAAAGGAATAAAGGTAATATAGTACATTCATAAACAAAAACTGAGCACAAATTCAAAGTTTTTCATGTGCGTGATTCTTCTTCCCTCTAACTTATGAATTAACTTTGATGCTGGCAAAACATGTTGGTACAAGCATCAATAGGCTATAGAAGATTAGATTGGGCTTGGGGAATAGTTAAGCCCAGCTAACAGATAACTTGCATTTTAGCAGATAACAAATTACCTACTCAATATGGTGTAAATATGTGTGATGGGGGAGGCTTTTGGGCGGCCCTACCCATCCCATTGCCCTTATCATCATCTCTTTGTCTCTCTATATGCTAGATTAAACTATCTAATGACATGGATAATAAATTAGCTGACTGTACATTACAAATTAGTCCTGGCGGTATTACTCTCACCTTGTGAACAGCCTTTAGGATGATAATAACATAGAATTAAGAGTTGGAAGGCTTGACTTGGTTCTCAAATCCATTGCCTTTTAAAGAGATAGATTTGTTGATTGTGGTTGAATCTCATGCCCTCTAGCATGGTATTTGCTATTTCTTTTCAAATCTCTCTCTCTCTCTCTCTCTCATGCAGGCAACGAAAGTCAATTTTCTTTTATTTTAATTTTAAGAGTCATGGTACATATGTAATTTTGTCAATTAGACAAATGTTTTAGGATTTAGTATGTTATTAGGTTTTATGTGTGTTTCACTAGTACAATGTCTACATGCATTTTATGATGTTTATAGAGGAAAAAAATGAAGGAATAAAATAAGTTTTGAGGACCGAAAAATGACGATGGTATTTGTGGATTGCATATGTAACTCCTTTTTCAATTAGTTATAGCGTTTTCCTTACTATTTTTGCTTCTTCTAGTTAGGTATTTCCTTACTCCTTTGTCAATTAGTTATACTTTCTTTTAAGAGCATTTCTAGTAGTCTCATCAAATTTTACTCACCAAAGTAGCTAAAAATCACTTTTCTCTATTCTAGTGAGTCACTTTTTTTAAAATTCTCCAGCAGCCTCACTATTTTAACTATTTACTATCACTATTCTATTTAAATAATATTTTTTTTTTTTTTCAAATTTCTGTATTCTTTCTTTATTTAATCTTTTTATATAACAAGCTACCATACACATTCATCTTGAGATTAGATCATTGTAAAGTTTATTTCAGGGACAAAGAAACTTTCATGTCCATGAAATAAATGCATCATTGTGTGTGAGAGATGGGAGGTGGGAGAAAAAAAATGAAAAAAAGTGTGCTGATCATGTGAGAGAAAATTGGTGAGAAAGTTGAATATTTTTATCAAATTGGCTCACCAAAATAGCTAAAAAGTTATTTTGATGAGGCTATTAGGAATGCTCTAATGATATTGTCGATTATTTATCAAAAAAAAAAAAAATGTCCCCCTAAAATATTAACAGTCGCAATTGAACCTTGAACTACTAGCTCATTTCACTTGACCCTGTTAGAATTTTTGGTTAAATTCGACGGAAAATGAGTTAGATGCGATGCACGCCACCCAAAATATCTAAATATGTACTCTCAGAGTCTAATATATTGGGTTTAGAGTGTGCAGGCTACCTGTTTGGGCAAAATAGATCAAAATTTAGAAATCTTTTTAAGTCCTAAAAGTTTTGTTTTTCAAGTTTATTTAAAAAAATATCATATGGATCATAAATAATGTGTATATTATCTATTGATTTTGTAGGAGTGTAAATTTTCCTTTGCCTCTTATGTTTTTAGGACACGTTTGGGTATGCGATTTTTTTGTATTATATTATACTTTTCTTTACTATATTCAAGATTACGAATATTGAGGAAATTTATTTTTTGAAATTATTTATTGATAGTTTAGAAATTTGATTCAAAATTGAAAAAACTTGAATAGAATTCAAATTTAGCAAACCAATCTAAATATGTATTACAAAAATAATATAGTTTGATATAAAAAAAAAAAAAAAAATGCGTTATCCAAACATGCCCTTAGCGTTCTCTAAAGCTTTGCGAAAGAATGCCACAGGAACGGGTTTTGATCTGTTCTCAAGAATTTTTCAAAAGTTGTTTCTTTAAGTTTTGATCCATTTAGCTAGTTTTTGGGCCAAAGTTGTGTTTTTTAATTTTGGGCCCAACTAAGTTAATGAGAGTTTTTATTATGGCCCTTAGTGATTAGGCCATAGATGGGCTTAGTTAGATAAAAGGCCCAAGTGGGCCAATTCTGACGTGTCCCCCAAAAAGTGGAGCTCAAGCCCATTAAATTTACGTATGATGCATGTGATGTGACCCAAAAACTTCATAGATTTAGTATTCATCATCAATTTTGGTATGACAACGTTGTTGCAACAGCTCAAGACAAGAAAGTCCATGCAAAAAATTCCCGCCTATATTGTCAAATGTCAATGCTACCGATCTATGGAGGAAATTAAAGCTTCTTTTATCTCTTGTAGTTTCAACAAAGAGATCGATCGTGTGGTTCTTGCCATGCGTGCTTTTTGGACTGAATTGGCTTTGTAGACAGTGACGTCCGATAGAAGTATAGAACTGTATATTGTTCCGACGGTGTATGATAATAATAAAAATTTTAAAAAATAAAAAAGTAATGTTAATATTAAATAGGGAGAATTTCACTTATAAGTTTTAATTTTTCGTCACTTTTTAAAAAATGTATCTAAACTTTAAAAAGTGTCAATTTAGAATATTCATCTTTTTCATTTTTTTTTTTTCATTTTTAACCATCCGTTAAAAATTTTCATTAAATCCTGTAAAATTCTCAAAATATCCCTCCATTTTTTTTAGAAAAAAATTGTTAGGATTTAGATATTAATAAAAATTTAACGGAATTTGCAAAAAATTCATCCTGGATCTTTGAAAATTTATATATATATATATATATTTTAAAAAATTAAACATAGGGTATTTTGATATGATTTAACAAAAAAATTTAACATATGGTTGAAATTGAAAAAAATAATAATAATATTAAAGTTTGGATATATTTTTTCAAAAGTGATAAAAAATCTAAAATTATAATTAATGTTTTCCTATTAAATATTATGACTTAGATATTGTTATGCTTCAAAACCCCATCCATTCAAACAACCGAACAGGAAACCAAAGCCCCAAAGTAGAACAAACCCATCAAAGAAAAACGATCAAAAATGTTTACAAGAGTTTCACTTTGTGGACGAGTGGGCCCCACCTCGTCGATCGTTGTCTTCGTGGTCTCCTCCGAAGGCATCTCCATCTTTAAAAAAATAATAAAAAAATAAAATAAAATAAAACCCTTTTTGGTGGCTGAGGACAAGTGATCGTCAATGTCCCATATATGTTTTTTTTTTTTTTTTTTTTTTTTTTTTTTTTTTTTTTTAATGTTTAGATGGCATTATCTGGACTGCTCATTATAAACCAACGCCCTGGATTGAAAAGATTGTAATCCCGGCGATTCTCTTTCACGTCAGTGGAATTTAAGGAGGGAAAATGATTCTTGCACAACTGTTGTGCAAGGTTTTAGAGATATGAAGTGAGTTTCATGTAATGGTTCCATCACATGGGTCTCACGTGAGACACATTTCATGTCTTTAAAGTCTAAAGTGGTGCACAACAATTACACAACTGTTATGCACCAATCACTGAGGAGCCATATTTGTCAACTGCCGAGGTTCGAGTGTACGTGCACAATACACACTCACTCATATGCAATAACTATAAAATTAAAATTTTCTCATCAATCATAAGTAGAATTTTCCATAATCAGCAAACTACTACATATTTACATACAATAATAAGCAAGAATAATTAAGACAGGGCCGATGAAGCCCTGTAAGTTAAAGAAAGAAAGTTCATATGTACTGGGTTTCGTTGTTTCCTAATTCAACTTCAATTGCTTCGAGTTCAACTTGACTAATCATTTGAGAACGTTGGGTGATGCAGATAATGAAAATATCGGGAATGGCAGCTTAGAGGGTGTAGCAAAACCAAAAGATAAAGCGCTTCAACAGATCCCATAGAATTTCAAACCAAGGAGATAAGATAACGAGTATGAGAAATACAAACCAAAAAAATGGTAATGGGAAAAGAAGGGAGGCCATGAATGAAAGAGTGAGAGGAGCTGAAAAATCTCCAGCCCTCAAGTGAAGTGACTCCGTACCATAAGAGTGAAGCGAGCAGCTGCACTCACTTGAAGTGGCTCCACAATAAGAATAAGAGGGAGCTTGATAGACGTGAATAGGAAGACTAGTATGCCAATTATGGCAAGAAACAGATATGCCATCACAAAGATTGGATTATTCAAGTTAGGATGTTAAACCCGCCAAGGCTTGCCGAGATTGAAGAGTGGGGGAGCCAAATATCGCAAATCTACCCAAATACGCATATCCTTCTCTGCTTCAGTCTGCACAGTTAGCGATGATTTTGGGGAAGAAGAAGTAGACGATGAATAGAGTCTGAATCCTAAAGGCGCGCAGTTAGTGCATATATAAAGATTTTAAGCATAGGTTAGAGAATAAAAAATTATTAGAAAAAAAGCTTGGTCAATGAGTTTGAAACATGCTGGCCGGGGAAATTATTATTCCCCGATGCCCGAATGAACCCAGAACCAAACTCCGGGCCTAACAAATGGAATTTTTGATAGATTAAGCATACCCTTCTCTTATAAGCTAATTTAGGCATCAGAGCGAGACTCCTGAAAAAATTTCTTAATTTTAATTGTTTTGTAAAACTCTTAAAAACCATAAAAAAATATTAAAGAACGTACTGTTCACATTGTACCAAAACATGTACCAACAATCTCTTTACCCAATTAATTCAATATGCATACACTTGAACTATGATTATTCATGTTGTTTTTGTTACATAAATTGAACTTTTTCCAATATCCACTCATGAAGGAATATCCAGCCACAATGAAGCCATGAAAGTCATATACGAAAAAAAGGAGAATCCCATGCAAGTTTTTATATTATACTTTTATTGAGACAAGAGTTATAAGATTATTTGTGGAAATTAAATTTATTTTTGTTAATGTACAAGTAGAAGAAACGTGTAATGTTTATATTATTTCTCTATAAATAAAGTCTTGTATACAATCAAATAACAAATGAAAGATGTAACAAAAAAAAGGCTTTAACGTGTGGACGTATGCCATAGGGCTGAACCACTTTAATTTTATGTTTCTTTCATGCCTTCATCTCTTTAAATTATGGAAAAAATCCTCATACTCGCCTCAAACTACCACACAATTGAAAATGTCTCATCCTAAACTTTCAATTAGGACAACGTTCTCCCAAACTACCAAAATATTGTCACAATGTTCTCTAAGGCCAACAAAAAGACAAAAATAACCTCATAATTTTTTTTAATAAAACAAAAATACCCAATAAATTCAAAAAAAGAAAAAATAAATCATTTTTTTTTTGTTTTTAAATAAAAATGATTTTTTTTCTTCATTAAAACGAAACATAACTAATGCATGAAAAACATTAGTGGCGCCCTATCAATCTTGATTAAATGCCATCATGTCATACTGATTCCCAAAGTTCAAAGATACATAAAGCAAGCCGGTGTCATGCATTAATTGCAAATTTACATGATAACTAAACAGAACCTTTTGATAAAAGAAGTACATGTACACATGCTGAACCACCTTCCCAGCTCCTCATAGATGCAGACACAATGAGACACATATATAAATTGTAGTGAAGCTCACATATACATGTACACATGCTTGCTTAACCAGCAAGTCCCTCATTTTGCTCATTGCAAACAATCAGATTAATAAATTTTATTAAGTACTACCAAAAAACTAATCTACCGAACATACACATAGCAATATCCAAGTAGAAGTCCTAGAAACATGAAGATATCAAACTCACACTAAATGAACAAAAAAATAAGATAGAATAGAATGTAATTTGCAAAATAAAACAAAACCTATTTGAACCAATCAACTCGATCATGAACCATGTAACTAACAAATCAAGGTTGCATTTTCACAAAAAGTATGGAACTCATTTGAAAAAAATAAAAATAAAAATTTAGAAAGCCCAATCCTCCATATACGAATGGGGTGAGAATGATATAGATTATAGACCGGAGAGAAAGGATCGATGGAGATTCAGAGAGACTGAGTGAGAGAAAGAGAGCGAATGTAATTTGCAAATTAAAACAAAACACATTTCAACCAAGTTCACCAACCAACCAACTCATGAACCATGCATGATGCTAGTTAAGCTGCTTTGAGAGATTTCCCTAGAAAAACAAAACCCATGAATCATCGTTGACCATATATAAAAAGCAGTATATAGATAGTCAACGGTGATTCATGGGTACGTTTTGGTTTTTTTAGGGAAATCTCTCGAAGCAGCTTCGACTACCAAAAAAGCTGGAATTCTGGATGGTTTTTTTATAGACGGTTATAGAAACCGTCCATGAAAAAAAAAATGGACAGTTTACTAGAACCGTCCTTAAAAACACAGACAATTTGAATAAAACAGTCCATAATTATAAAATTACAGACGGTTTTTTCCAAACCGTCTAAAAATATATTGACAGTTTTAAAAAAACCGTCCGTAATTAGAAATTACATACAGTTTTTTTGAAACCGTCTATAAATATATTGACGGTTATTTTATTATTTTATTGAAGAAATCAACATATTAATATTACAAAGTTTATAGGAGAGAGCGTTGAAGTCCAGGACAAGCCGTGGCCGCAACGCATTTCTTCACACTCTGGGATCGAAGAGCATCGCACAGGTTGCACGATAAATGGTACGTATAATAGAGAAACGTTCATGACTCGTTCGTACTGTAGTAAGTAATAAGCTTATAACTGATAATGTTAATGCTATTGTAGGAAGAAGACACAGGATAAACCCTGAACCGAGACGATATGTTCATTGTCTCACATACCAAGAAAGATGGGAACCCTGTGAATGCAGCGGCTGGGGAAGCTATCATAAGTGCTAAATACGTAATATTAGTTGTATGTTCAAGTTTTCACCCTTAGATGTTTTGTGCAGGCGAAGATGAGAGAAATTATTGATAATCAATCGCTTGCAGAACGAGTGTGTTCACATGGGTTAGTCTATTGGTCGCATAATGATGCGTGCGCACAAGTCCTAGGACTAGAACATTCCGGTTGTGTACGCGGTGTGGGGCTAGGGCCGACTCCTGGTAAATCCACCTCTTATACCTCCGGACAAGGTTCGATCTCTAGTGCGCCTACTCCTAGGGAATTAAAGATGGCTGCTGAGATGGAACGTTTGAAGACTTTGTACGAAGCACAAAACATCCAACTGCAAGAGCAAAACAACAAGTATGAAGCGCAATAGGAAGAGTTGGCAGCCGTCAAACATATGGTAGCCATGATTATGGCAGGGAAACAACCAAGAAGGTGATGTTTTTATTTAGTCTTAGTTTTTTATTAATTAGTCCTTAATTGTCCCCTCTTATTGTTCATTGGGCTTGTTTTATTTTTATTTCAAATTCCAAGAGAATAATTTATGGTTGAAGAGGAATGTTAACTATTATATGCTTAGGTTGAATCTTGGAATCCTCGTGAACATGTCTTTTCTTGGGGGAAAACATCATCGGCTCATATTTTCTATTAGTTACAATTTTAGTTGCTTATCAATAATCTTATTTTTGTAAACTTTGTACTCTTTGGTAGTGTAGGTGCTGAAATGTCTTTGTAGTGCAAAATATTGTCATCGTTTTCTCTATTCTATCATTAGCTTAGCAGTGTGATATTGACAGTTGAAAGTTAGCTACTTAATTCCATGATCCTCTCAAATGCACTGATAAATCATTTTATATTGATTTATATTGTACTTGAAATCAATGATTTTAATGTTGAACTGCGCAGTTGGATGTTCCCACCCTAAGTTGAAATGAAGCATTATATTTTGTGTTCGAGTGTAAATGTGGGTTATATATATATATATATATATATATATAGCTTAACTAGATTCTTTTAAATAAACGTGTTAGATCTTTTAATCATAACCCGTTAATTTCGTGTTGGGTTCGTTCAGTTGTATAAAAAACTGTGAACCCTAATGCTACTACTAGTTCAAAGATCTATTCTATCATTTGAAGCGAAAAAAGAAAAAATGAAGTTGCTTGTATGAGTATCTAGGCGGTTATATTATAATCATTAGTTGTGATTAATTTTCACCTTGCAACATGTTAATCATAGCCTCATCAAGATGATTCTTACCTAACAATTTGGGATTTGTATAACTATTGCAGCAAACACTAGAAGCATAAATGAACAAGATGGTTAAAGCAAGCAATGCACACAAGGCTGTACATCAGATTCTCTTCTGAGCTTGCATGCATTGATGATTATGGGGCATAGATTATAGGTTTCAATTTTTTTGAATTTTAATTATGTATTTATATTTGAATTCTGTAATAGGTATGCATGAATTTTGTAATATATACGTTAGTAGACTGTTGTTGTAAAGAATTTGAATTTGGGATTTTGGAAATGGATTTAGATTTGGAATTTTGTATTAGAGATTTTTTTGGATTTTAATTATATATATATATATATATATATATATATACATTTTTCTGGACGGTATAGGTCCAAACCGTCCAGAAAATTACAAGCAGAAAATGTACAATATTCTGGACAGTCTGGGCCCAAACCATCCGGAAATAATTCCAGAAGGTTTGCTAACAGGTTATGGACGGTTTGGGCCAAACTGTCTGTAATTACGGACGGTTTGGCACAAATCGTCCGCAACCAGGATTACCGACCCATTGTCCTAGATGGTTTCAAACCATCCAGAAAAAACAGTCTAGACCCTTTTCCAGACAATTTTTTCCAATTTCTGAACGGTTTGAAACCGTCCAAAATTCCATTTTTTTTGTAAGTGTTCACTGCATCATCATGACATCATGGTTCATGAGTTGGTTGGTTCAAATGTGTTATTTTACGGCCTTCGTAATAAGAGACGAAAAATAAACAAGAACGATAAATTTTAGTAGGATAATTTGAGAAATCCTAAGCTTCCTAATTTTAGGGTAGTCGTGCTCGTCGAACCCTTTTGGGAACCCATCTTTAGTTCACTTCAACCGTACTCCAAGGACGACACCCGTCATGGCTATCCAAAATTAGGATGTTTAAGGTTCATCGAATTATCCTACCAAAAATATGAGAAGTTTATGATTCAACTCTAATAGTTGTTTTATGAGATTTAGGATTCATCAAACTACCCTAAAATTAGGAGGTCCAAAACTCCTTAAATTATCCTACGTACCAACATTTATCATTCTTATTTATTTTTCATCCCTCGTTACGGAGCCGTAACACAAAACACATTTGAACCAACCAACTCATGAACCATGATGTCATGATGATGCAGTGAAACTTGCTTCGAGAGATTTTCCTAGAAAAAACAAAACCCATGAATCACCGTTGACTATATATATATATATGGAATAATGTAGAGATGTGGGTGCATGTGCGATGTTGGGGCCGGAAGCTAGATGAATTATGTTGAAAATATATTTTTGAAAATAAAAAATTGAAATTTTTTTTTTTTTGGGTGGTTTGAAAAAGAAAATCTAGAAAAGAATGAACCAATTAAGCATTATTTCTCAAATAAAAAAGAAAAGAAAAGAGAATAATTGAGTTGAGAACGATTCCAAACATTCAGGTAATTAAGTATCATTAAATAATTAAGTATTAGATTAGATTACTTATATTAATATAAGCAACTATATTCTTTTTTATATCATGCATGTAGAGATACAAGTAACATGCATATGCTCATACCTAGGAGTGATCAAATACCTACGAATCCCCCCCCCCCCCAACCCGTATGCCCCGCCTCACCCCACTCCTAAAATCTCGGGTTTTAGTTGATATTTTGCAAGCATGGGTCCAAAAATGATATACCCGTGCGGGGCGGGTTAGGGTTTTTAAAAACCCCAGGGACCCACACCCCCCCTGACCCTCTAAAAATTTAAAATTCTAAAAACCCTACTCGACCCTTTGTCATTTCTATTTTCTTAGCCAGGAAACCTTGCGCCACCTACCCTTCTTCTTTTTCCTTTTCTCCTTCACCCCCTCACCCCCTTCCACCCTTCATCTTCTTACTTCCATTTCTGAGGGAGATTGGAAGACGCCCTTTTCTTCATCTTCTCAAAAAAAACCCTAAGTTCTTTATCTTCTCTTTTCTTCCCCTACGCCGCATAGCGCCACGACCTCGATCGATCGTTCCCATCTTCGCTGGTTCCGCCGGTCCTGTGGCCTGTGGAGACATCTTGAACATGCAATTTCAAGATCGAGAAGATCGGCTTCAAGACCTTTGGTTGTGAATATGGGTATTGAATCTTTGATAGCTTTCTAGGTATTTAATCTGGCTTTGGTTTGATTTTTCTCATGTTTTGGCTTGAATCGAGGATACCCACACAACCCGCAAACCCCGCATCCCTTGCCTCGCGTCACCCACCCCCGCATTCACGGATGTCACTAATTTTATGCAGTTTACAGGTGTGAATTTGTGAACCCACACCCTTGCGGCGCGGGGCCAAAAAAGGGGCATCCCCGCCCCCCTTTCCCCATACTCAGCCCCACTCATACCTCACATTAAATTGCCTCATTTAATATTGAAAATGGCGTATATGGTAATTTAGGATCGGATGATAGCGACTTTGTACGCTTTTGAAGGGACTGAGGAAAATAAAATAAAAAACAAAAAGCTTACAAAGTTTAAAAATCAAATTTAAAAACATAAGGAGAGTGAGTCGGCAAAGTGTCATCTGAAACGAAAGTCTCACCTATGTCTTAGGGCTGTAAATGGTTCCATACATACTCATATAAGTTCGTTTAATTTTTATTGTTTTTTATAGTATTATGTTTTCATTTCATAATTAGAACATCGTACGT
The DNA here is from genome assembly GCF_958979055.1 of Alnus glutinosa. NCBI lineage: Eukaryota > Viridiplantae > Streptophyta > Magnoliopsida > Fagales > Betulaceae > Alnus > Alnus glutinosa. The sequence continues at coordinate 24,145,343 of NC_084898.1, read as the reverse complement.
AAATAGGAATCCTCTTCCTAATATAATAGATATAATTTGTGTTGGTTTATTTTAATTGGCTACATTCTGGTTGATAAAAACACTTTCAAATTAGAGACTTCCATTTCAGGAACTCTCATAACAGGGACACCGTAAATCCAAAAGAATTGTTGCAGAATATTAATTCCAATATAGAAATGGCTGAATCAAAAAGTATCTGCATAGAACATTCACCTAGAAAGAAAGATTCTGACCATCTCATGATTTTGAAGACTTTACAGCTCAGAAAGTCAGTTTTCCCGACGGCCCGTCTAGATGCCTATATGCCAGAGTCCGGACGCTAAGCTCAGAAAGTCAGAGTCCTATGAAGGTCCGGACAGCCCAGCATGTAACGACCCACCCCAATGACACAATATTGTCCCTTTTTGGCTCCCCAAACCAAACTTCTCAGGAGGTCACCCATCCTGGTATTACTCTCGTAGAAGCACGCTTAACTGCGGAGTTATGACAGGTTCATGGTCATCACGACTTTAAAACGCGTTGTGTCAAGAATGATACATTTATACATATAAGCACATCCCCATTCCCAGGCGATGTGGGAAGTGTTAAGAGGATAAACCTATGCAGCAAGCAAGTCATCACTCTTCTACAACAGTCATCCAGCCTGCAGCAAGTCATCCACCACATCAGCACATCTCTACATCAACTCTACTGCATCAGCACATCTCTGCTCAACTCCTCATCCACGGCAGCACATCTCTACGTGATCAAGTTACCATTGCAGAACACACAAGTCACAACCAAGCCATACCTCTTATCTCTTGCCATTCCTCAACCCATACCACTATGTAATCAGATCTCAGTTTCTCTCTTTGTACACTGGTCTTTAACTTTTGTTAAGCCTATATATTAACCTATCTTGTAACTAAACCATGTAATGTAATGAACAAGATGTAGTCTTTACTTACTTTGTGTTTCTCTTCTTCTTCCTCTCCTTTCTCTGTTTCTGTCTTCCACTTTAATTTCTTAACATGGTATCAAAGCGTGAATAGGCCAACGCCAAGTCTTTCGATCCTTCCCATGGCAACCACAAATCCCTTATCTTCAAACACTTCACCAACACCACATCCACTCAAAACAGTCCCTACAAACAAACATCTGCCAAAAGCTTGAAACTCTCGTCCCCATCAAATGTTCCAGCTCTCTGTAAATCGATCAACACCCATAGCCAGTCCGAGTCTCAGTCCCACAGCCGTCTCAGCTCCGAAGACATACTGCCCCAACCAAAAAAAAAAAAACTCAGAAACTCTTCCCATCACTCTCCAGTTTCAGCTTTATCTCCATCTCCTCAACCCAGCCGTCCCCAGTTTTGTTCTTCAGCCGAACCTCTCCAGATGCACCCTTTCCCAATCAATACATCAAAATCATCGCCATTTTACGCTCTCTCTGAGGCATTTCTTCAAACACCATAGCCACACCCAATCCCGTCCATCAGCAACTGAAACCCATTACACAGCTCCCCTATTAGCCCATCGCCGCCCAGTTTGTCGGCCATCACAGGCAACCAATCCTCAAAAAAAAAAAAAAAAAAAACCGCACCCTTTTCTCAAAAACAGCAGTTCTACAGCCATCATCAGCCCTGAGTTACCACTCCTACCCAAATCACACCCAGAAGCTCAAATACCTTCCCATCTTCAAAGGGTAAACTCATCTCTGCCGTCTCTTCTTTCTTCCCTTCTGTCTTTTCCTTCCCTGCTCCTTCTTTCTTCAAATACTTTCCCATCTTCAAGGGGCAAACTCATCTCTACCACCTCCTCTGCTCGCCTGAGCTGCTTCCCAAAATTCTCCATCAAATCCCGTTTCATTTCTCTCCTCTTTTTGTCCTCTTCTCTCTTATTTTCACATAGGTGAGAGAAGACTTCAAAGAACGTTTGGCTAACAGCTGGAGCCCAATCATCTCGACAGTGGCAATTTGAAGTTGGTGTGGTGTTCCACCATGACAGATGTCTCCCACGCAATGTTATCAAGTGTCTTGTTATCTTCTATAATACTGTTAGCAAGTAAGTAACATAGATTTTGTCTTCTTTCTAGTGCATCTTCTGCCACGTTTCCAAGTCTCTCTATTTTTCTCTCTCTTCCCTTGAAAATAATAAATGCCAAATTTTAGCATTTATATCCCCTCTCATGTTTTCCATCACACATGTCTCCAAGCACAGCATTGTCTCCTTATTTCTGCTTCTTATCTTTTTCTCTCTTTACATCCGTGTCATTTCTTACCCGCATGTCTTCTAGAAATATATCTTCACATTTTCTACACCTTTGTGTGTTTGTTTTATTAGTTGTCTCTCCACTTTTTTTCATTTCTCTACACTCTTCTGTTGTGTTTCAGTTATTACAGTCTCTGTTTCACCTTTCTTCTGTTGAATTGGTTTCAGTCTTTGTTTCCGTTGTAATCGTTATGGTTTGTTGATCATTAAAAAAAAATAAAAAAATAAAAGAGGAAAATCTCTCTTTTAGCCCATAGGTGGCCCTCTTCTCTTTGGCTCATTGTTGGTCAAATTTCAAGCTTGAGGCAAATGTTAAAAGGCCCAAGCTCATTTAAGCCATTTGTTGGCTCTTTTCTCTTGGCCCGTTGTTGGCCCAATTTTTTGCTTGAGGCAATGTTTAAGACCCAAGCTCACTAAAGCTCTTTGTATGCTCTTTTATTGGCCTTTCGTTGGCCCTAATTCTGACTTTGAGGTACAGTTTGAAAACTCAAGCCTATTTAAGCCCATTGTTGGCTCTTTTGGCCCATTGTTGGCCTAATTTCTTGCTTGAGGCAATGTTTAAGACCCAAGCTTACTAAAACCTTTTGTAGGCTCTTTTCTTGGCCCATAGTTGGCCTTAAGTCTGGCTTTGAGGTACAGTTTGAAAACCCGGGCCATAAAAAAAAATTAAAAAAAAAAAAAAAGATGCTAAGAAGCAAAAGACAAACTGAAGTCTGGCTTTGAGGTAAAGTTTGAAAACCCCGGCCAATAAAAAAAAAAAAAAAAAAAAAAAAAAAAAAAAAAAAGAAGAAGAAGAAGAAGAAGATGCTAAGAAGCAAAAGACAAACTAAAAGAAGTTCCTCCCTTCAGTTTGCAGGGGAATGTTAGAGGATAAACCTATGCAGCAAGCAAGTCATCACTCTTCTGCAATAGTCATCCAGCCTGCAGCAAGTCATCCACCACATCAGCACATCTCTACATCAACTCTACTGCATCAGCACATCTCTGCTCAACTCCTCATCCACGGCAGCACATCTCTACGTGATCAAGTTACCATTGCAGAACACACAAGTCACAACCAAGCTAAGCCATACCTCTTATCTCTTGCCATTCCTCAACCCATACCACTATGTAATCAGATCTCAGTTTCTCTCTTTGTACACTGATCATTAACTTTTGTTAAGCCTATATATTAACCTATCTTGTAACTAAACCATGTAATGTAATGAACAAGATGTAATCTTTACTTACTTTGTGTTTCTCTTCTTCTTCCTCTCCTTTCTCTGTTTCTGTCTTCCACTTTAATTTCTTAACATGGTATCAAAGCGTGAATAGGCCAACGCCAAGTCTTTCGATCCTTCCCATGGCAACCACAAATCCCTTATCTTCAAACACTTCACCAACACCACATCCACTCAAAACAGTCCCTACAAACAAACATCTGCCAAAAGCTTGAAACTCTCGTCCCCATCAAATGTTCCAGCTCTCTGTAAATCGATCAACACCCATAGCCAGTCCGAGTCTCAGTCCCACAGCCGTCTCAGCTCCGAAGACATACTGCCCCAACCAAAAAAAAAAAAACTCAGAAACTCTTCCCATCACTCTCCAGTTTCAGCTTTATCTCCATCTCCTCAACCCAGCCGTCCCCAGTTTTGTTCTTCAGCCGAACCTCTCCAGATGCACCCTTTCCCAATCAATACATCAAAATCATCGCCATTTTACGCTCTCTCTGAGGCATTTCTTCAAACACCATAGCCACACCCAATCCCGTCCATCAGCAACTGAAACCCATTACACAGCTCCCCTATTAGCCCATCGCCGCCCAGTTTGTCGGCCATCACAGGCAACCAATCCTCAAAAAAAAAAAAAAAAAAAACCGCACCCTTTTCTCAAAAACAGCAGTTCTACAGCCATCATCAGCCCTGAGTTACCACTCCTACCCAAATCACACCCAGAAGCTCAAATACCTTCCCATCTTCAAAGGGTAAACTCATCTCTGCCGTCTCTTCTTTCTTCCCTTCTGTCTTTTCCTTCCCTGCTCCTTCTTTCTTCAAATACTTTCCCATCTTCAAGGGGCAAACTCATCTCTACCACCTCCTCTGCTCGCCTGAGCTGCTTCCCAAAATTCTCCATCAAATCCCGTTTCATTTCTCTCCTCTTTTTGTCCTCTTCTCTCTTATTTTCACATAGGTGAGAGAAGACTTCAAAGAACGTTTGGCTAACAGCTGGAGCCCAATCATCTCGACAGTGGCAATTTGAAGTTGGTGTGGTGTTCCACCATGACAGATGTCTCCCACGCAATGTTATCAAGTGTCTTGTTATCTTCTATAATACTGTTAGCAAGTAAGTAACATAGATTTTGTCTTCTTTCTAGTGCATCTTCTGCCACGTTTCCAAGTCTCTCTATTTTTCTCTCTCTTCCCTTGAAAATAATAAATGCCAAATTTTAGCATTTATATCCCCTCTCATGTTTTCCATCACACATGTCTCCAAGCACAGCATTGTCTCCTTATTTCTGCTTCTTATCTTTTTCTCTCTTTACATCCGTGTCATTTCTTACCCGCATGTCTTCTAGAAATATATCTTCACATTTTCTACACCTTTGTGTGTTTGTTTTATTAGTTGTCTCTCCACTTTTTTTCATTTCTCTACACTCTTCTGTTGTGTTTCAGTTATTACAGTCTCTGTTTCACCTTTCTTCTGTTGAATTGGTTTCAGTCTTTGTTTCCGTTGTAATCGTTATGGTTTGTTGATCATTAAAAAAAAATAAAAAAATAAAAGAGGAAAATCTCTCTTTTAGCCCATAGGTGGCCCTCTTCTCTTTGGCTCATTGTTGGTCAAATTTCAAGCTTGAGGCAAATGTTAAAAGGCCCAAGCTCATTTAAGCCATTTGTTGGCTCTTTTCTCTTGGCCCGTTGTTGGCCCAATTTCTTGCTTGAGGCAATGTTTAAGACCCAAGCTCACTAAAGCTCTTTGTATGCTCTTTTATTGGCCTTTCGTTGGCCCTAATTCTGACTTTGAGGTACAGTTTGAAAACTCAAGCCTATTTAAGCCCATTGTTGGCTCTTTTGGCCCATTGTTGGCCTAATTTCTTGCTTGAGGCAATGTTTAAGACCCAAGCTTACTAAAACCTTTTGTAGGCTCTTTTCTTGGCCCATAGTTGGCCTTAAGTCTGGCTTTGAGGTACAGTTTGAAAACCCGGGCCATAAAAAAAAATTAAAAAAAAAAAAAAAGATGCTAAGAAGCAAAAGACAAACTGAAGTCTGGCTTTGAGGTAAAGTTTGAAAACCCAGGCCAATAAAAAAAAAAAAAAAAAAAAAAAAAAAAGAAGAAGAAGAAGAAGAAGAAGAAGATGCTAAGAAGCAAAAGACAAACTAAAAGAAGTTCCTCCCTTCAGTTTGCAGGGGAATGTTAGAGGATAAACCTATGCAGCAAGCAAGTCATCACTCTTCTGCAATAGTCATCCAGCCTGCAGCAAGTCATCCACCACATCAGCACATCTCTACATCAACTCTACTGCATCAGCACATCTCTGCTCAACTCCTCATCCACGGCAGCACATCTCTACGTGATCAAGTTACCATTGCAGAACACACAAGTCACAACCAAGCTAAGCCATACCTCTTATCTCTTGCCATTCCTCAACCCATACCACTATGTAATCAGATCTCAGTTTCTCTCTTTGTACACTGATCATTAACTTTTGTTAAGCCTATATATTAACCTATCTTGTAACTAAACCATGTAATGTAATGAACAAGATGTAATCTTTACTTACTTTGTGTTTCTCTTCTTCTTCCTCTCCTTTCTCTGTTTCTGTCTTCCACTTTAATTTCTTAACAGGAAGTCACACGGCAGACGCGAGCCACAGAGGCACTACAAAAAAATAAAAAATTCTACCAGAAATTGAAAAAAACCGTCTGGAAAATGTTCTAGACAGTTTTTTCTTGACGATTTGAAACCGTCCAGCACAATGGGTCACTAATCCGGGTTATAGACGGTTTTGGCAAAACCATCCAGAAAAGTTCTTGACGGTTTTGCCCAAAACCATCCAGAATCATTAATCATTTTTTTTTTTTTTAAAAAATAAAAATCTATGCTTGAGTTTGAATATGATTTTTTTTTTTTTTTTGTCCTGTGGTCATCTCCCTCATTTGCAAATCAACCGAAAATCACTGGATTCACCGCTCATCTCCCTCATTTGCATATCTAAATATTTCCCTCATTTGCAAACAAAACTTGGCACTGAAAATTACTGTGTTCATCTCCCAAAAGAATCGCTGGGTTCATCTCTGAAAAGCATTGTCTCTTCGTCTTCAACCGATTTCCCTTCCTCTTCATTCGATTTCCTTTCGTTTGTAGCGGCCGTTGTCTTTGGTGTACATTTTTCTTCGTCTGGTCCTAAGGATCTGCCCAAAACGTAAAATACAACAATGAAGACCCAAATATTTCACCCTATTTCTGTAATACCCCAAATTTTTATTAGACAACATATTTTTTTAAAACCAATAAAAATACCTATGTTTATTAATTAGTTTTTATTAAAAAGTAACTCTAGTTAATTTAACTAGATAAAAGTTAACTATGGGTTAACTAGATTTTTTTAAAAAAGATTAACTTAGGTTAATCTAACTAGGATAAAAAGTAACCTTAGTTAAAAAAAAAAATAAAAATAAAAAAAATGAAAGAAGAACTTGCACGGCAAGTTGTTCTTTTCCTTTAATAATTCTTCTCCTCTTTCTTTTCGTCAACTTCTCCCTTCTTCATTACTTTTTCTTTTTATTCTTCTTCTTTCCTCTCTTCTTCCTTCTTCGTTTCTGTACCCGACGAGGCAGAGAGAAAAAGAGAGTGAGACTGAGAGAGAGATCAGAGAGAACTGAGAGATCGGGAGAGATAGAAAGAGAGACCGAGATGCAGAGAGGGAGAGATGGGAGTCGGGAGTAGCGTCGTTCGGAGCCGGGGCCAGAGCTGGAGAACCGGGGAAGATTCGACCAACCATGGTGGGTCGAAGCAGAGGACGCCGGGGATGCTATTTCCGGCGGGCCAGGTGTTGTTCCGGCCGGACCCCGTGACCCGTGAGCCCAGAGAACCCGAGAGACCCGAGAACCAGTGACCCGTGAGTGCAAAACCTGAACGACCCAACTAAATCGAAGAAGACCCGATCGACGGAGGTCACCGCCAGTGATTTCTGGTAACTTGGGAAGCGATTTCCGGCAATTTGGAGACATGAACTCCGGCGATTTTTCGGTAGTTTTCCGAGAAAATTCTTAATGTAATTTTTCAATTTCTTGAGTAATTAGTTCACTGTTAGATGGATATTTTGGTTGTTATTTTTAGTTGTTAAATCTGGATTTGGGTTTTGATTTGAGCTGTTTAATTGAGTGTTTTGGTATTATGACCGATTGGTGATGGAAGCTTTCTTTGAAGTTCTCTTAGAGACTTAGGTTGCATGGAATATTCTGGAGTTGTGAAAATCTTGGGTTCTTGTTGTACGATTGGGTGTGTGTGATGTTTGAAGTGTTTCCTTGGCAGTGTTATGTAGTAACCGTGTACTGATTTTTGTCCAAACGGTTTTAAGATGTTTTGAAGTTGGATTTCATGTTGGCTTTGGGGTTTAGCCTGTTGGGTAGTGTTTTGAAATTCTTGAATAGTTGTGTTGGATTAGATGCTAGCTTCTGATTTGGTTGGATGTCCGGTTACTGGACTATAGAAATTTATAAAAACGATTGTTGAAGGTTGCGGCTTTTTAATGTCAAAAGCAGATTGAATATGTAATTTTGGAGTTTTGGTGTTCACTGTAGGTGGACCTGTTTTACTATGTTAGAATCTTTTTGAGTGTTGGATGATTAGAGGATTTTTGACCAATTTCTAAGATTATAGGATTGTGAGCTTTAGGGTTGGCCATGTTCATGTTTTTAGTATTTAAAAGGATTCTGGAATAATTTAGGAGTGAGGGTTTTGGATTGGGTATATTATGGATTTGATGTTGTTTGAGGAATTTGGTGAGTTGGTGGGTAAAATAGTTTTAGTTGATTATTTGGCTTTGAGTTTAGACTGTAATTTTTGTTGTTTTCTAAGGGTTAAGGATTTGGTTTATTAAAGTAGTGATGCTAATTTATGATTATGAATTATGTTAATTGGATAGAGATTTTGTATATAGAATATATATATATATATATAGGTTTTTAATTTAAGTTTTAGAACTGAAATTTCAGAATGCTCCGCTAAACTTATCCTCGTGTTTTATTTAGGTTAAAGCTCGACCTTGACGCTAATGGTAAGTCCAGGTAAGGGGATACAACACCGAAAAACCCCTAACACTGATTTTATTATAAATCTTTTGAAAAAGTGTTGGAGAATTTTACAAAGCGTTGCTCATGTGATTTTTAATGCCAAGCTTTATTTCTCATATGATATTGTTTAAAACTTTTGAGCATAAATCACAGTTTTGGTTAAGAGCATTTCTAAGAATTATGATTTATGCATAATTATAGTTAAGACTAAGAGTATTTCAGAAATTGTGAATTATGCATACAGATATGATTAAGAGCATTTTTAAAGTTTTGATTTATGCATATATGATCAAAGGTAGTTCAAAGTTATGAATTATGCATACTTACAATGATGAAAAAGAGAGCATTTGAAAGATATGATTACAGAAAATTTCAAAGTATATGATTCTATTCAAGAATACAGTTTTGAAAGAAAAGAGATTCTAAAGTTAAATTCTGCACATGACTACAGTTATGAAAACGGCTCTTACAGTTTTGAAATAAAGTATACAGATAAAGCAGAGCTCACAGTATTACAGAAAATCGTTCATGTGCAGTAACTGTTTAACCCTGAGGCACTATTACAGCTAGGATTGGTACCCATAGGGTAGCATGGCAAGCACACCATGTGTTGGTGTGTGCTACCAGCCGAGGTTGGCCTTCACCTACGGAAGATCCCCAACTCGGAACCGGCTCTCCCCTGTGACGACAGGCTGAGTCCATAGGTCTGTGTGACAAAAGCCAACGTGCTCCGCTCACGGGTAACAGTGGTTTAGAGTCTATAAAGGGTTAAACCACAGAGAAAGGATTAAAGAGAAAACTGATAAAGAGAATATACTGGATCATAATAAACTGTCATTCTCATTTATAAACTGTCATTCTCATTTATAAACTGTCAGTTTTATATCATTATTCATATTCTACAAATTCTTTTTAATTGTTCATATGCTATGCCACCTGTCCTAAAACAATACATTTCATTTATGAATCATGCTTTAATATGTGTTTTCTTATAAAACATAAACAGCCTAGCATATCACTTCTCAGACAATTTTTCATAACTTGAATCTCTAACTTATACTCAATCTAAAATCACATATTCATACTTCTAAACATCATCGTAATCTTAATATATTCAATAACACTTAAATCATCTAAAATAAATTAAAATCAATATACTATTGGTTTAGGTTGTAATTCAATTTACTTTATGCAATTCATCATATGTGAAATTAATTCTTAACAGTGAGTAGAATAAATCTCTCATTATGAAAATGACTAAAGATTATGGCATAAAGGTTTATAGCATGTTTTATTTCCCCTGGTGTTGTATTTTCCTTACTGAGTTGTCGAACTCACCCCTTCTTCCTCCACCCCTCTCCAGATGACAACTGTAAGACGAAGTCTTTTTCTTGTGAGGGCGTAGACCTCGCTGAGAGCGATAGTTCGTGATGAACCAGCCAAACCCTAATATTGTATAGTATGATTTGTTCCTTTTGGAGTTCATGATTTTGTATGGATTATTAATAGAAAGGTTTAATTAAAATATGAGTTTTAAATTTATTTGTTGTAATTGCACGCTTCCATTTTATGATTTTAGTACTCAAACTCACGTTTCCCTTATTTCTTAAAACGGGGGCGTGACAATTTCAGTAACCCAAAAGAAGACCCAAAAAACCAACAACGAAATCACACCCAGAAAGCAAACCCATGCTAAAAATAAGACCTAAAAATCAACAACGAGAATTAGGGAAAGATTTGGGGGAACCGGCCGGTGATTATACCATTCGCTGTCAATTTGCTTCAATTTCTGATTTTGGACTCCTGAACAAGTAGAGGTGAAGAGGCTGTCTCAAAAGCCAGATGTGTACATTTTTGGGGTTTTTAACGGAAGTGCACATATCAAAAGAAATAGACGGTTGTGATTTTGGCTGGGAAAAAAATCGGATGGATGTGGTGAAATTTGGGGGCTCACGTGGATTAATGACATGGCATGGAAAAAAAAATTTTCAAACGGTTTCAAAACTGAAATTTATTATGGACGGTTTAATCAAACCGTCCATAATAATTTTTTTACAGACGGTTTCGGAAAAACCGTCTGCAAATTTTGTTTTCTAGACGGTTTTAGAAACCATCTAGAAAAAAATCGTCCATAAATGCTATTTTTTTTTTGTAGTGAGAGCACTTGTCTGCAAGAAGGTTCGGACGACCCAGCAGACGTGAGCCACAAAGAGCACCTATCTACATGAAGGTCCGGTTGGAAATGTGATGACTGCGAACAGTTGAAGTACTTTGTGCAACCGTCCGGATACTAGGGTTGCAGGTTCAGACACACTTCAATTTTTGTTTGAAGTTTTAGTTGCAGGTTCGAACGCCGCCTATGAGAGAGCTAATCGTAACAAGTGCTTGAATGTCCTGCAAGGCCAACAAGATAGTATAGGAAAAACCAGGCAAGCTGAAATAAGTTCTGCATCAGTACTTCATAATCGTTTCTCACTTCATAATTTATATAGCAAGCTGAAATAAATTATAAAAATATTCCCAATTGTCCGAGAGATTGACGGACATGAAATCTTCTAACGAGACTAAATATAACATATTGGGAAATCATCTAATTTAAAATCTTAAATTTATAACGATATTGGAATGCGAAATAGATATGGATTTTTCATCTAAAACACTATGACTTAAAAAAAAAAAAAAAAAAAAAAAAACCCAAATCATTAAAACACAAGTTTAAATTATTTTCAAAATCATTTAAAATAAGTCATAATAGAGACTCAAATAAGGCTTAAAATGCCCATTACCTCATATGCGGATAATAGATAATAATCTCATTTAATAACCGTGTAGATGCGGATATATAGTAATCGCGCGTATGATGTGGATACTTAAAAGTAATAACTACATTATTTGAATGTGGATATTACTAATAATCGTATCTGCATTCGCAATTACAACCCTCATTGTGACTTGAAAATGACAAGCGAAAATAGGTTCGATCAATTGTTGGGTTTATGCAGTGTTAGGCAGTGGCAACGGCTTTCCGAGAACAAGCGTAATTTGTGTTTTGGTGGCTTAAGGAATAACAAAGGAGAATTTTTTTTTTGTTTTGTTTTGGTCGCCGGGGGTGAGTGGTGCGTCCCATTCAATGTTTTGCCACTGTAGGGTGAACTTAGAATTGATAAATTTTTGATGTGATTCGCGAATTTGATAGGACTTCAACACTACATTAATAAATTAAAATTTTGTATAATCGAATTCAAGCCGACCAAACTAATTTGTTTAGGCCAATTCCAGGTCAACCTATTTGACCCACAACAATAAAATCAGTTGTTTTAATTCTACAATTAAAAAAAAAAAAAAAAAAAACTTCACTTACCCCTAATGTTTAAACGATTTTACAATTAGAACTTTAAACTTTTAATTTTTGCAAGGTCGTTATCTCAATAAGTTTTATTTATTTATTTAATTTCACACTTATTGTATTAAAATGCCTACGATTTTGCATCTCTGCTTGTTTTTAAATGCCCAACTTTTTCAACAAAAAAATAAATAAAAAATAGTTAGATTATTTTATCTATATTTTAAATTGAAATTTCGGCCAAGGAAGAATTTCTCCCTTTTAGCTAGCCAAAATATTCTAGGAATAAGGATTTTTGGCTTGTTTGAGAAATTGGTCAAAAGAAAAATTGTATATCTTGATTTTCTGAAAGTTATCAAAAATTAGGGCACGTTTGGGTGTGCGATTTTTTTTATTATATTCTACTTTTTTTTTTTACTATATTCAAAATTATGAATAACGATGAAATTTTTTTTTGAATTTTTTTTTGGATGATTTAAAAAATCTGAGACAAAATTGAAAAAAATTAAATAAAAATTTATTAGAATTCAAATTTAGCAAAACAATCCAAATATTTTTTACAAAAACAATAAAATATAGGAAAAAATACACATATCCCCCTCAAACTACCGCTCAATTGTCAATGTACCCCCCAAACTATCAATTGTGTCAATGTCTCCCCCCCCACCCCTACCCTCATACTACCATTTAATTGTCAATGTATTTCCCAAACTACCAATTATGTTAATGTCCTTACTTAAACTACCAAAAAATGTCAATGTCCCCTCTAAGACCAACAAAAAGACAAAAATGACCCTAATTTTTTTTTGAATAAGACAACAATGTCCTTATAAATTCAAAAAAAAAAGAAAACTAAAACTCAAACAAATAATAATAAAAAAATTTAAAAAACAAATTAAATTAATTAAATTAAAAAAATTAGAAAATTTAAAAAACAAAAAGAAACTTTTTTTTAAAAAAAAAGGAAAAAATAATTGAAAATTATAAGAACAATTTTTTAAAAAAGAAGGAAAAACCAGTTTTTAATTATTATTATTATTATTATTATTATTTGTATAAATTTTTGTTAGTTTATATTTTTTAATAATTTTTTAGTTTTTATTTTCTTTTAATAATTTTATGAATGGTATTTTTGTCATTAGGAGAACATTGATATTTTTTTTTGTAGTTAAAGAGACGACATTAACACAATTAGTAGTTTGAGGGATTGACATTTTTTTTTCTATCATTTTGTTCTTCAAAATGATAAAACACTCTCCTTAAAAACAAAATACTTGTTGAAAATGCTCTTAGGGCTCAAAATGTATCCAACGGACCTGAATCCGCCACTGACATTAGTATGTCAGCATTAGCTTTCAATCCAATTTTTCATGCACATACAAAGCAGATAGAGGTAGACTTCCAATTGAGATATGTTTGTTGCACTTCAAGTGTACATCAGTTGTACACCATATCTGACGTGGACCAATATTTTTTGTTGTTTATTTTTTATTTTTAAAAAAATCACTAAATCGCTGGAAGGGGGAAATGAAAACTCATTTCCTCTCTTCCAGCGTACGTTTGACGCTTTCTCTCTCTCTCTCTCTCTCTCTCCCCAGCCAGCCGTCATAGCTCTTCTCTCAGCTATGAGTTCTTATTCTCAAGGTATGCTATGTGAAGAAAACAACCAATAAATAAATAAATAAAGCTGGACATCTGCATAAACTTTATCTCAAAATCTAATCAAACAGCCGATATTTTGACTAAAAGGGTAACTTCTGCTCTGTTCTCCATACTTCGGACAAAAAGCTGATGGTGTGTCCCTCCCATTCGCTCGAAGGTGATGTTAACCAACGAAGTCAACAAATTCTGCAGATAACGCAGATAAGAGGGGGTTCTGATTCATGCACGATCCTTATACAATTCAAGGCACGTGGAAATTGTGCGCTAAAGTTGTCCTTTTAACATTTTCCGACGAGAGAACGTGAAACACGGCTACAACAGACGTAATGGACTTATCGTCACCTTCTGTCACACATAGAGACCAACGGTAACAACAGTAACATCTACATTACTGTAGTTTGTCTTCAGTATATCTTCAACAAATTCAAACTGTACAGCTAGATAATATAAATTGTAATGCAAACGCCGTCTGTTTTGGACATTTGGTCACGTTGAAATGTTGAATCAAAACAAGAGAAGTTTTCAGCAGGGGATTGCCCAATGCCCAGCTCGGCTCGCCCTTTTGATCATTTCAAAATTTCCCTTGATGGTGTAGTGCTCATGCTTATCTTTAATCACTTTTAATTCAAAAAAAGTATCCAAATTTTATAAAGTATCAATTTAAGGTATTCATTTTTTAATTTTTTTTCAATTTCAACAATCAGTTAGAATTTATCGTTAAATCCTGTCAAATTTCAAAAATACCCCCTTTTTTTTTAGGAAAAAAAAAGAGAAAAAATTGCTAGAATTTAACAGAATTTACAAAAATACTCATGCCCGAATTTTTGAAAACTTATATAATTTTCTTTTTGAAAAAAATAAACACATGGTATTTTGGAAATTTTGATTGGATTGGATTTAACAGAAAATTCTAACGGTGGATTGAAATTAAAAAATTAAAAATTAAAAGATTGATACTCTAAATTGACATTTTTTAAAGTTTTGATACATTTTTTCAAAAGTGATGAAAGATCCAGGATTATAAGTAAAGTTTTCTCTATTAAATATTATGCCTGATTCTTTCCATTCAGGTCTTTTCTATTAAGTTATTTAAATGCCATTAATTCAATATTTAACAATTCAACTACTGATTTTCCTGCATCATCATCAGGCCGGTCTCCTTGTAAACTTGTTTTCTAGTGCATATAAACTGGAGCTTTTGTTCATGAAAAAGCTTGAAAGACCTTATTAGAAAATGCCTCATTTTTAAGCTTCCCTTAAAACGCAATTTTGAAATTTTTTACCAAATCGATTCATTTTTGTCTAAAAGAGTTTTTTAAGTACTAAAAACACTTTTTAATCTCCTTAAATAATGCAATTCCAAACATTCTTTTTTATACGATTGTCATGCAACTGGATGATGTGGCAATAAAAATTAATCATTTAATCAGCACTTATAAAAATAATAATAATAAAAAAAGAGTTGAACTACCATGACATCCCAATTGTATAATAATTATATAACAATCTAGTAAATAGCATTAGTAAACAAAAATAAAAATAAAAATAATCACAACTGAAACATAGCTCTGCCTCTACATGTGAATATAAACTAAAAAAAAGTTAAAAAGAAATATCAAAGTAGTTTCCCGCTTTCTTGTTGCTACACTATATATCTATCCATTTTTAGGATTCAACACCATATGATATAAAATTGCGCGCGCCGATGAAGCTCCGGCCCACTGAAGAAAGATCGAAGTCATACATTGACTTCGTTGTTCCCTTCCATTTGAACAATGTTTCAATGTTTCAACAAACCCACCTGGTGGCTAGAAAAGCAGCAAACTCAAGCTCAAAACAGAGCAACACCTACAAAATCTATCGAGCGGACCTGGCTCCGCCACTGAGTCATTAGTGTGTCAGCATTAGCTTCCAATCCAATTTTTCATGCACACACAAAGCAATTTGAGGTGGACTTCCACAAGGAAGTTAATCGGGACATCATCCCTCCCATTCGCTTGAAGGTGATGTTAACCAACAAAGTCAACAAATTCTGCAGACAATGCAGATGAGAGAATACCAAACACTTTTGTAGCTGGATGAGCCGCTTTTCACGTTGTGTTCAGAAGCATTCCCATTGTTTCATCTTTTATTTCTTCTATCATATTAAAGAGCGGAAAGATCCTCCTTTGTAATTTTCTCTTTTTCCCAATTTTTTTCCATATTTGAATAGAAAAAAAAAAAACCTGTACATCTAGATAATATAAATTGTAATGCAAACGCTCTGTGTTTTGGTCACGTTGAATCAAAACAAGAGAAATTTTCAGCAGGGGATTGCCCAATGCCCAGCTCGGCTCGCCCTTTTGATCATTTCAAAATTTTCCTTGATGGTGTAGTGCTCATGCATGCTTATCTTTTATCGCTTTTAATTGAAAAAAGTATCTAAACTTTAAAAAGTATCAATTTAAGGTATCAATCTTTTAATTTTTTTTCAATTTCAACAATCAGTTATAATTTATCATTAAATCTTGTCAAATTTTAAAGATACCTCTCTTTTTTTTTTTGGAAAAAAAAAATAGAAAAAATTGCTAGAATTTAAGTAATGGTTAAAATTTAACAGAATTTTCAAAAATACCCATGCCCGAATCTTTGAAAATTTATATAATTTTTTTTTTTTTTGAAAAAAATAAACACATAGTATTTTGGGAATTTTGATTGGATTGGATTTAACAGAAAATTCTAACGTTGGGTTGAAATTTTAAAAAATAAAAAATAAAATATTGATACCCTAAATTGACATTTTTTAAAGTTTTGATACATTTTCTTAAAAGTGATGAAAGATCCAAGATTATAAGTGAAGCTTTCTCTATTAAATATTATGCCTGATTCTTTCCATTCAGGTCTTTTTTGTTAAGTTATTTCAATGCCATTAATTCAATATTTAACAACTCAACTACTGATTTTCCTACATCATCATCAGGTCTCCTTATAAACTTGTTTTCTAGTGCATATAAACTGGTTGGTTGAAACGCAATGCCATTAATTCAATATTTCAACTCAAGGCAGATTTTTTTTGTCATAACTATGGAATAACATTAGATTTCATTCCCAATTACTATATATTTTTCGGATTGAATCAAACGGTCAGACCAAATTTGCCTCGTTCATTTTGGATGATTCTTGGTCTGTATCGAAATAGAACCGGAAAGACTTATTCAAAGCCTAGGAGCATAAATTTGCTACAAACTTTGTTGTAAAAGCTCTTATAACTTAGTTTTTAAAAAGTGCCATGTATTTTTTAAGCACATGAGAAGTTTATGCTATTAAAAAAATATGTATTTGTATTTCTTATATGTTAAGAGACGCATGTTACTTTTTTTAAAAGTCGGATTGTAGGAGTTTCTAGAACCCAATTTATATATAAGAAATTTATGTCCAAGAATTAAAATATCTTGGCATCAATCATAAGTAGAATTTTCTATAACGTGAAAACCATTACATATATACAACATAGGTGTAACACAACCTTCTATTTCATTACAGATTGAGGGGGGAAAAGATATAGCAATGCTATATTGAACAAGTTGGCCGGAAAATAGAGCTTTTGTTTATGAAAAAGCTTGGAAGACCTTACTAGAAAATGTCTCATTTTCAAGCTTCCCTTAAAACACAATTTTGAGATTTTTTAGAGCAAAAAAGTCAAAAAGTATTTTTGAAGTATTTTACCAAACATATTTATTTTTGTCTAAAAGAGCTTTTTAAGTACTAAAAGCACTTTTTGAGCTCCTTAATTAACGCAATTCTAAACAGGCTTTTAGTATATTATTATACGACTGCCATACAACTGGATGATGTTGCAATAAAAATTAGCTATTTAGTCCGCACTTGTAAAAATAATAATAATAAAAAAGGGTTGAACTATCACGCCACGATATCCCAATTGTATAATAATTATATAACAATCTACTAAATAACGTAAGTTTTTTTTAAAAAAAAACCACAACTGAAACATAGCTCTGCCTCTTCATGTGAATATAAACTAAAAAAAGTTAAAAGGAAATATCAAAGTAGTTTCCCGCTTTCTCGTTGCTACACTATCTATCCATTTTTAGTATTCAACACCATATGATATAAGACTGCGCGCGCGGATGAAGCTCCACTGAAGAAAGATCGAAGTCATACGTTGGCTTCGTTGTTCCCTTCAATTTGAATTGCCTGTTCATCAGGCTGTTCAACTTGAGGACGTTGGGTGATGTAGGTAATGATAAGAGCAGCAGCAGGAATGGCTTGGAGGGTGTGACAAAACCACAACATAAAGCGCTTCAACAGATTCGAAAGAATTTCATACCAAGGAGATAAGGTTACGAGTATGGGAAAGACATACCAGAAGAGTGATGATGGGAGAAAGAGAGAGGCCAGCAATGAAATAGTGAGGGGAGGACTGGAGAAATGTCCTGCCCTCAACCGAACTGGCTCCACACTAAGAGTAAGTGGGAGCTTGACAGAGGTGAAGAGGAAGACTAGTATAGCAATGGCAAGAAACAGACATCCCATCACAAAGATTGGATTATTCAAGTTAGGATCTTGGGCCCAAGGCTTGCCAAGATTGATGAGCGGGGGAATCACATATCGCAAATCTACGAACAAATGCATAATATTCCCCATTTCTCGTCTGCTCTCCATAATATGAGTTTCAGGGAAAGAATTAACTAGGTTAGCCCTCAAGAAGGACGTAATATTTATAAGCATGTAGAGAATGGTGGTTTTGCTGCTGTTCTGTGGGTCGAAACTGCCTGGATTTGTATGGGAAATTTCCACATGGTTTGTGGGGTATAGTTGTTTTGCGCAAGAAGGACATTGGCTTGAAATTAGAACTTTCACACTTTAAGTCGATCTAAAATAAAAAAAAAATAATCTACTATTATATCCCCCGGGCCTTGATATTTACACAACAACACTACAACACCCCCTCACATGGACGTGGGGCCCAGTGTGTGGGGCTCACCCCCATGTAAGGGAGTGTTATGCGGTTATTGTGGTGTTGTTGTAAATTTATCATTTTCCATATCCACTAATTAAAAGGAATGCTGAGTCATGTTAGTGGTCCTCTTTTGTTATTTTTTATCTCTTAAAAAATGAGGTGATTTGAAAATTATTATTGAATTTGTGGTTAATTATTATTAAATTTTAACTAAATAATAATTTTTATTTTTAAAGAAACATAAAAATAACACACAAGAGACTTTTAAATTTACTTAAAAAATGCTAGTCTTACAAAACATTTTACAGGAAAAAAAAAAAAAAAAAAAAAAAAACTCTTTACAAAGTGGTGTGTGTAAGAATATTAATATCTGTAAAATGTTTTGTAAGCTTAGAATTTCTCATCTAAAGGAATTCCAAGCCTAAGCATTTCTCGTAAACCAAACCATATTCACCCATATATACCCATATACGACGAGAGAGAAGTTGCATTCACGTCCGATTAACCAAATCTTTGGTGGGCCCCATCTCCAAGGGGAGGGAAATTTGTTGACTGGGCAAGATGTAGCCTATAGAAGAGATGAGGGGAGGGAAATTACTCTGAATGTGAGATGTTACTTTATATGCATGGCAAATTATCATTTATAAGTTTCTTTGTGGGAAAATACGTAAACGTGTTATACATCTTTTTCTGATTGTTCTATCATCTTTCTATTTTTTAAAATCACGACTGAATTTATGAGATCGATGTAGGTTTTTTGCATGGACTCCAAAAATTTAATGATAATTTTAAAATATGAAAGAACGGAAAAATGACCAAAAGATAACAAGATTATGTGTGTTTGGTATTAAGAGCATTAGTAGCAGCCTTCCTATACTAGTTCTTTTCCCTAAATATGAGAAAAATTTCACAAAAAACTTTAAAAAAACATTCCAGAATGGTCACCCTATATTTAGATAATTCGGTTGTTGCTACCCAATCGAATATTTTATTCACATAATCACTGCAACGCACTGCAATGGATGTCCTCACTTTTCATTCACGCTTTTCTCTCTCATTTCTCTCTCCTCCCGATACTCGTGCTACTCCTCCCTCCGCCACCACTGGCCCATATATACCCACCTCCTCCATACCCACCACCGCCACCATATCCACCCCCGCCACCTCCTCGCCCACCAGATCTCCCATTGTCGGCCCATACCCACCTCCCAACAGTCATTTTTCACACAAGATGCTCGGAGTCGCCCCGCCAAGAAGCAATGTCATCTCTCAGACTCCCAGTGCTTGATTTTACATGCTGAAAATCATCATCACCGCTTCATAGCCATTTGATTTTACAGAACCAAAGAGAGATAGAGAGCGTGTATGTGTGTGTCGGAGAGAGAGAGAAATAGAGAGGATCATTTGTCGTATGGAAGGCGATTTTGGTCGGAGTCTTGCTCATTGTGGAGCCTTGGGGAACCAGTTGGCAGTGAGGTCGCCATCAGAGATGGAGACGTGATGAGGTGAGGACTAGGTTGAGGTGAAGACCTAAGGCGACGATGCTTCTGGAATTAAAAAATAAAAAAAAATAAAAAAAAAGGAAAGAGAAAAAATAATAAAAATAATAGTAAAAAATAATATTTATTTGATATAGGGAAAATTAAAGGAATCTATTGTAAGGTTTTTTTTTTTTTTTATAGAGAAGCAAAAAATAGTTTTGTTCCTTAAATTTATGGAAAATAGTTGGGACTTTGCTGCAGTGCTCTAAATGGTTGTATTGTAAAATTTTTGTTTGAATAGTAAAAAGTAATTGATGTGATATAAAGTATTAAATAGTTTGAAATTGTTTTATAGAAAAGTAAAAAAAAATTTGTTTTATAGTAGGTTTTTTTTATTTGAATAATAATAAAAAATGATTGACGTGATATAAAAAGTGAAAAAATATAAGAATGTTTTGGATTTGACTTTTTTAGGAGAAGTGTAAAAAAGAGTGAGAGATGAGAGATGGCTGACAAACATGCTCATTTAATTTCTCCAATATATATATATATATATATATATATACATATTATGCATTGCAATCATTCAACATAAATTTTTCTATTTTAGTTTTTTTTTTTTTTAAAAAAAAAGAATTGCATTGCTTAAATTATGCTTTTACACTTCCAGTGGACATAGAAAACATCTCTCTCTTAGAGCACTAGTAGCAGATTTCTAACCATTTTTTCTATATTTAGAAAATAAAATTACATTTTGCTTCCTTATAAAAAAATATCCCATAATAGATTCCATTATCTTTCCTTATATCAATTAAATATTATTATTTTATTATTTTTCTCTCTTTCCTACTTTTTTTCTCTTCTCTATATCAATTAAATATATATTTTTTATATTAAAATAATACATAAGGAATGAATAAAAGACATATATACATAGAGAATTACTATTTATTTCCAACCCCCTCATCTAAATATAGGGCATTGGCTGTGAGAAGTTTTTTTAATGTTTTTCATGAAATTTTCTCTAAATATAAAGAAGAAAACCAATATAAAGTAACTGCTACTACTTCTCTTAGAGAAGGAAATACTAAGGGGGATTTTTCTACTCCTATGCTAAATCTAAAGAAAGAGAGAAAGGGGGAATAAATAGGAAAATGGATCACGAATAGAAAGGGCTTTTCAGATTGGGTCCCACCCTTCCTCCTTATCGCAAAGATGGAAAGTTATCATTATCACCGAAGCGCATTAGGTCATTTGAAGCTGTGAAAAGTACAAATTCTTTGTCCTCGTAAGGGAATTATGTTCTTAATCTTCACGTTCATTTATTATATTTATTTTATTATGGTTAATGTATTGTATTTAAGTAAATTTGTTTTAAGTGTATAATGTAAAAAGTTACTTAAAATACATTACATCAATCGATGTAAAATGAGTATGAAAAGTAGCCTTATTTGATTTAGAAAGCAATATTAAAACTTGATTAGCCCAATTTTTTTTTTTTTTTTCGATCAGACATATGAAATGAAAATACCAGTTGTAATCATCATCTTATATTTGATTTTATTATTATTATTATTATTATTTTTTATAACAAAACCTATCAAATTTGAAGTGAGCTTATCTCTAAATTCTCAACTTTGGGGCTTGGCTCATTCATAGGATAGGTGAGACCCTGCCCACAAGGGTATTAATGGAATTAAGGTGATTTACATTAATTAGGCATGTAAATTCTTATTGCGGGATTCAAATTTATGCCCTAATGTGTGGATTTAAATCTTCCCCAATTCAAATGAATTGGAGACTATCCAATAGTGTAATGTGAATGGCAAAATTGTCCACAAAAATGTGTAAAGATAATTTTTACCCATCACATTACACTAACTGAATACTCTCCGGTTCATTTGAATCGAAGAGGATTCTTGTCCCTAATGTATACAATATACCTAAACACTTTAAAAATTTTCCTAGGCCATTAAACCACCACCTTATATAGTTTAGATAGATAATTTTTTAAACAAATAGTCCAGCACTCAGACACAGATTTAGTGCAGAAATATATACATATATAGTATGAGCCAAATAGAAATTTTAGAGCAAAGGACAACATAATTTGCTTTGTGTAGGCAAGTCACCACATGCTAAGAGGCTATAAGTCAAGTTACATATTTGTATCCTCTTTGTGTACTTATGAACGCCTTACGCTTTTAATGATATTGTCGATTATTTATCAAAAAAAAAAAAGTCCCCCTAAACTCTCAACAGTTGCAATTGACCCCCTGAATTACTTGCTCCTTTCACTTGACGCTGTTAGAATTTTTGGTTAAATTCAACGGAAAATGAGTTACATGCTATGCACACCACCCAAAATATCTAAATGTAATATGTACTCTCAGAGTCTAATATATTAGGTTTAGAGTGTGCAGGCTACTTGTTTGGGCAAAATATATCATAACTTAGAAATCCTTAAGTCCTAAAAGTTTTATTTTTTTTTTTCAAGTTTATTTTAAAAATATCATATGGATCATAAATAATGTGTATGTTATCTATTGATTTTGTAGGAGGGTAAATTTTCCTTTGCCTCTTATGTTTTTATATTCAAGAAGCTAGAGTATGATGTTTAAATCATTTCAAAATATTTTTTTTATGTTATTTATTGATTTTGTATGAGAGATTCTTTTATATTTTCTAGAAGGGAATTTTAAGAATAATCTTTTTTACAAAAAATAATAATAATAATAATAGTTAGATTATGTTATCTATATTTTAAATTGAAATTTCGGCCAGGGAAGAATTTCTCCGTTTTAGCTAGCCAAAATATTATAGGAATAAGGATTTTTGGCTTGTTTGAGAAATTGGTCAAAAGAAAAATTGTAGGGCACGTTTGAGTGTGTGATTTTTTTGTATATATATATATATATATATATATATATATATATATATATATATTACTATATTCAAAATTACAAATACTGAGGAAATTTATTCTTTGAAATTATTTTTGGATAGTTTAGAAAATCTGAGACAAAATTAAAAAAAAAATTGAATAAAATTTTAGTAGAATTTAAATTTAACAAAACAATTTAAATATGAATTACAAAAATAATAAAAAGAAAATGTGTTATCCAAACATGCCTTTAGCGTTCTTTAAAGCTTTGCGAAGAATGCCACAGAAACATGTCCTGATCTGTTTTCAAGAATTTTTTATAAGTTATTTCTTTAAGTTTTGATCCTTTTAGCTAGGATTTTGGGCCAAAATTGTGTTTTTTAATTTTGAGCCCAACTAAGTTAATGAGAGTTTTATTATGGCCCTTAGTAATTAGGCCATAGATGGGCATAGTTAGATCAAAGGCCCAAGTGGGCCAATTCTGACCTGTCCCCCTAAATGTGGAGCTCAAGCCCATTAAATTTACGTGCGATGCATGTGATGTGACCCAAAAACTTCATAGATTTAGTAATCAGCATCAATTTTGGCATACAACGTTGTTGCAACAGCTCAAGACAAGAAAGTCCATGCAAAAAATTGCCTATAATTTCAGAAGATGAAATTAAACAGCCAGTTGAGACTGAAGTATTACTGAAGCATATATTTTCTTTGGATATCGATCGTGTGGTTCCTGCCATGCATGCATGCTTTTTTTTTTTTTTTTTTTTTTGGACATGATTGGCTTTCTAGTCGGTGACGTCGGATAGAATTATAAATGTTTTGACGGTGTATGATCTCTGTAAAAATTTTTGTTGACAAAGAAGTAATCTTAATATTAAATAGGGAGAACTTTACTTTAGGGCCGGCTTAATATATTGGGAGCTTTAGGCAAGAATTTTAAGTGAGACTTTTTTATATTTAAATATTAAATAAATATTTTTATTTTTATTTAAAAATAATTCTTCTCAAGTTCAATATTATATTGCTACTAATAAAATCTATATATATATATATATATATATATATATATATATATATATATATATATATATATATTTGCTACACAATTTTATTATTCAATGAAAATTAAATTTTTCATATTTTCTTTTATTATTGGAAATTCCTTCAAATTTATTCACAAAAGTTGAAGTATATCCGTGTTTGTATTTTTTTTTTAAGTACTTAATAGTTTTTTTTTTTTTGACAAAATTATCATATAAAGAGAGGAAAAAGTAAAGAAAATACCCCAAATTGGATTACGATCACCGGTTCCCAACCGATAAAAAAAAGAAGAAAAAAAAAAGAAGAAGAAGAAGGAAATACGTGATTGTTCAACAGCCATGCGTTAACGTTGATTGCGTTCCCTTCAATAATCAAAAGGATGACCCAAAAAATACAAAAGGAACAGGTGTGGCTGTGCGTGCTGCCTAGCCTGCCTTCACGAGAACATAATATCTTGTGGAATAAAGGTCTAGAAGACCTCTAAATATCAAAAAATAAATTGAAAATAAATTGCAGATCTGACCTTGGGTATGAGAGATTGCCGAAGGAGGGCCAAAGATGAGGCGAGAGGTGGCTACGGCGATCTTTGATTCTTGGGCTTCTTATCATATGGCTGCCGGAGGAAATTGTAGAGCATTTCAAAGAGTGGTTTTGGTAATTTGCTGGTGAGATTGTTCAAGTAGGATTTGTGTCTTTTTTCTTTCAAGAAAAAAAAGTTCATATTTGTGGTTTTTGGGCATTTTTTTTTGGCCAACTTTGTGTTCTCACTGTCGATTTTTTGTGGGAGTGAGAATCTTCCAAAATAGGGATAATTAATGACTTTGTTTTAGTATTAATTGTTGTGTTTTTTGCATATGAATTTTTTTATGGGAGTATAAGAGTCAGCTAAAGAAGAGATAAATAGGGGACAAAATAGATAATGATTTTTTTTTTTTTTTCCTCCTTTCCTCATTAGATTATAATTGGGCCTTGACAAATGTAATTTTTGGGGCCTTTTTCTACCGGGAGAATGTAACTTTTGGGGCCTTCTTCCTTGGGGGCCTTAGGCGACCACTTAAGTCGCCTAAGGAAAGAGTCGGCACTGTCTCACTTATAATCCTTGATTTTTTACCATTTTTGAAAAAATGTATTCAACCTTTAAATAATGTCAATTTAGAGTATCTATCTTTCATTTTTTTTTTTTTTTAACCATCTCTTAAATTTTTTTTGTTAAATCCTGTCAAATTCTCAAAATATCCCTCAATTTATTTTATTTTTTTTTAGGAAAAAAGAAAATAAAAAATTGCTAGAATTTATGTATTGGTCAGAATTTAACGGAATTTGCAAAAATACTTTGAAAATATATATATATATATATATATATATATATATATATATATATATATATATATATATATATATATTTTCAAAGTAATATATATATAGACACACACACACACACACACACACACACACACACATAATATTTTGAGAATTTTGATAGGATTGGATTTAACAGAAAATTTTAACGGATGGTTGAAATTAAAAAAATTAAAAAGATCGATAACCTAAATTAACACTTTTTAAAATTTGGATACCTTTTTTCAAAACTGATGAAAGATCCCGGATTATAAATGAAGTTTTTCCTATTAAATATTATGCCTGATTCTTTCCATTCAGGCCTTTTCTCTTAAGGTATTTCAATGCCATTAATTCAATATTTAACAACTTAACTACTGATTTTCTTGCATCATCATTAGGTCTCCTTGTAAACTTGTTTTCTAGTGCATATAAACTGGTTGGTTGAAACGCAATGCCATTAATTCAATATTTCAACTCAAAGGCATATGTTTTTTTGTCATAACTCTGGAATAACATTAGATGTCATTTCCAATTACTATATGGTACGTCGAGTTTAGACAATTCCGTACGTGAATTTTAAATTTATATGAGTTTACCATTCGCAATAGTACGAATCAATTGTACTATAATAAGGGTTATCGAACCATAGAGATTAGGGGGTTGTTTTGCATAACGGGATATTCAAGGGACCGTATTTAATCTAACTTTGAAATAAAAATAAAAGTAAAGGTTGTAGTATTGAAGTTAGAATCAATGGAATGCTTCAAGTCTATATGGATCTTCCTAACATGCATGATATGAGCGCATAATAGGCGTCAACCATTACGACGACCTTGACAAGAAAATACTTTAGTTAAGACGTAAGGATAAAACACCTAGTTTCACATCAAACACATACCATGTAAAGATTTAAACTACAATGAAAAACTAATTATACTACCAAAGGTGTGGGAGATTGATGCTCCCTAGCTTACTACTCTATAAAAACATTCTAATGAGCATACACAATACATGAACACCCTAGTTAGGCCACAATGATAAGGTATCTTAGTTTCACACTAATCTATTCCATGTAAAGATTAAACTACAATGGAAAGACGTTTTATACTACCAAAGGTATGAAATGACCGGTGCTCCCTGGCATACCTTATAAGATGACTCTAATAAGTAAACACATATCATGTCAAATAAAACCATTCCAAAAGACATCATTTTCTTTCAAGAACGTTGGTTTTACTCAAGAAAGTAAGAAAACTCATAGACAAGTATAACTATTTTTCATGAATAAATGGATTGGAATATTGAAGATAAAACCTTTTAGCATGAGTTTTGAAATCCTCTAGTCTTACACAATCATCAAATATATCAAGAAAAACTCAAGAACATCAAGAACACTCCATGGTTTTCGGAAGAGATTTCGATCAAACCCTAAGAATGGATTTAGCTAGACATGAAATAAACTAATCTAAGCATGAAATCAAAGGAAAACAGTAAAGAAAATAAGATTTAAATAAACTAAAAACACTATATTAATCTAAGAAAATTTGGATTACAAAAGGAAGTGAAAAGCACTAAAATTAACTAAGATACACCTGAGAAAATCGAAACCTCCAAAAGATGCATGATCATAACTCTCCCTACAGCCTCCTATTTATAGAGAAGAGAGTTTACAAATATCTAAGGAATAGATAAGATAAGAGATATTTTAGAAATATCTAAAAATATCTAAAAAATATCTAAGATATTTAAAATATCAAGGAAGAGTAACATGTCAAAATTGTTCCATATTGTTTTGAAAACATTCAGATTCGATCGATCAATTATAAAGTCGATCGATCGCATTCGTGGTTGCCCTATCTCAATCGATCGCATCTCGCACGATCGATTTTTCTTTGACTGATGATTCGATCGATCGATTTGTCTAAGCCGATTCTTCACTTGGCATGAGCAACTTTGAACTCTGAAAATGACCAAATCGCCCTTGATGTATTTTCTGGTCTAACTCGGGTGTTTTGAACTAGATTTCAATTAAGACTTGAAAATAAGACAAAACACAAAACTATAACAAAACATTATATTTACAACACAAACTAGGTATAACAAATGTAAATTAAGGAGTCTTTAATCGAATAATTCAAGACTTATCACTATATATTTTTCGGATTGAGTAAAACGGTCAGACCAAATTTGCCTCGTTTGTTTCGGAGGATTCTTGGTCTGTATCGAAATAGAACCGGAAAGACTTATTCAAAGCCTAAGAACAAGTTGGGATAGGTTTACAAGTTTGCTACAAATTAAATGGAGAAATAATTAATTTCATTGATAAACATTCATATGTTGTTTTCAATTTAAGTATCTACATTTGGTAAAAGGGCATAGATCAAAATGAAAATTATGTACACTCATCTCATCAGTCATCAACCATATATATTCCTCTTCTTCTCTCTCTACTGACCTTCGAAACGCTTGATGTACTGGAAGCAACGCAATGACCCAATGTCATGTCACCGACGTTGGCCACCATGGGGTGGTTCGGCCACCCCTATTTTTTTTTAATTTTTTTTTTCAATTTTTAATTTTATTTTATTATTTTTAATTAATTTTTAAAGATTTTTATTTTTTAATTTTTTTTATATAGTGCCATGTGTCAACCTCAGCTGTTAACATGTGGCGGGCCTTTAATATTTGGACGGAAAATGTAACAGAAATAGTAAAGTGGTTTGTACCCATAAACTCAAGTTTTCCTATGAAACAAATGAAAATTCAGGTACTAAATTTAAAAAATCTTAAAACTCATGTACTAATAGGGTATTTAACCCTAATTTTTAAAGTTTTCCGATAAAGGAGTGGATATTCTATTCAGCCCTACCAACAAATTTAAATATTTTCAAATGTTTCCTAGCTTCCTTCTTGCTACTCACAGTAACTTTCATTTGATTTCTTTAAATTTAGAGAATAAAATTACTATTTATTTTCCTTTTCAAATACATTCCACAATAGTTTCCGTTATCTTTCCATATATTAAATAAATATTATTTCTTTAGAGCATTAGTCGCAGCTTCTCTTAAACTTTTCATCAATTTAAAGAACTAAATCACTTTTTGCTTTCCTATTTGAAGAATACTAGAGCTCCTTCTAGTGCCTTTCTAAGGTTCTTCTATCTTGATATGACACCCTATATTTTTTTAATAAAAACATGAGAGAGAAATCAAGCTGTAGTTTTTCTTTATTAAAAACAAGGTGCCATGTCAGTATAGAAGACCCCATAAGGACAAGAGAATGAGCTTTAACAATTTCTCTACACCATTTAAATATTCTTTAAATTAAATGGTAGGAGAAAGAGAGATAAAAGATAAATCATTTAACTATTGGTTCAAATAAGTAATAGAGAAATAATAAAGGAAAGTGAAAGTTTTTTATATTAAAATAATGTTAATGGAACCATTTTTCCTTCCCTCGATCTAGGGAACCATTACCTCTGTGGGTGGCCTTCGGGCCACCCCCGGCAACAGCTGGGGGTGGCCGCCCAACCAATGGCCACCCCTTTTCTCTTTTCATTTTTCTTTTTGAAAAAATATTTTTTTAAGTTTTATTTATTTATATTTTTAATATATTTATATATTTTTTATTATTATGATCAACACTTGTCGTCATCTTATTGGTGTTGATATAGCACCTAACCATATCTGTCAAAAATTTTAACAAAATTTGACTCCAATGAGCTTCTCTCTTTCAACAACTTTTATGGAAATTTTCCTAGTCCCTTAAGTTCATTGTCCAATCTCTCTTGCTGTGAGTGTTTTATTCTACTATAATATTCCTTTTGGGGTTTCTTTTATATATATATATATATGAAAAATGATAAAACCACAACTCCTTTGCACAACTTCCTCACAACCCCACTCACAATGGTGTGGGGTCCACACACATGAGCCCCACACCATTGTAAGTGGGGGTTGTGAGAGAGTTGTGATAGGGTTGTAACCCAATCATGTCCCATATATATATATATAAAACATGATTTAGTGACACAGTGATTAATGACGTTGGAGACACATCACTAAAATTTAGTTGACACATCACTAAATGTTGGTCACAATAAACTAGTTTTTTGGTAGTGACCACGTCAGGTCTTCCCTTGTTGCTCAACATCATTCCCTTGTTAATTATACTATTTTACCTTTGAGATTAGAAAGGAAGATTTTTCAGTGGGTGTGCTATCACTTTGAAAAACATTAATCACATTTGCACTATCACTTTAAAAAAATTAGTCAATTTAGAGCTTCTCTATAATCAATTATAAAGCTTAGTTTCACCTAATAAGTAACTAATGTAGGACTTAACACTTATGAGTTTTTATTTTTTTTTTAATTTTTTTTTTATTTTTTTTTATAAACCACTCACTCTATATGAGTAACTCTAGTTCTCAATATGGGACTGAGACTTTACCGGGTGACATGCATAGAATAAAAGATCTCATTTTTTTTTGTTTGAGAAGTAACACACAGTGAAGCAGCTGATGAGCTTTGATCCATGTGAATGGACTGAAAGTCTAAGGAAGGAGTACTTACGTGCTTGTCATTGAAGGCTTCTTCACCGTCGCTTTGCCTATCTTCACCACCTACCGCCGTGCCATCAAAGTACAATAATGTTTCTCTCAAACATGTTATTATTATTCCTAGCAAATAAATTAACGTAGCTATTACTTGTCTTAATCACGTTATTATTGTCATTCTCTTTTGGAGGCAAGAACTAAGGTGGCCGGCAGAGGCATTGAGCTTGATAGTGAGGCAAAGAAGGAAAGAGAGTGAAGCGGGAGAGAGAAAGGACATGTTAGGAGGCCTCTTGGTCGGAGATGACGTTTTCTCCGATGACCAGATTGTCGACTTCTTACTGGCTCTGCTTGTCGCCGGCTACGAGACAACCTCTACTATCATGACTTGCTGTTAAGTTTCTCACCGAGACTCCTCTTGCTCTGGCTCGATCAGCTCAAGGTATGTTCTCTTTCTTTTTTGTTTGCTTCTATATTGCCTGCCTATAGGAAAAATGCTACAAATTGTTTGATAAAAAATTTAGATTTTTTATTTGGTTATTCTATTAATTATAAATAATTATGTCAATAAATAAGAAAATGTATAGTAAAAAATGCATTAATCATCACTATTGCAGAAAAATGAAAAGCACGTTGGCCTTCCAATTTCAGGATAATAATATTGCTGCGTAAAAAATAGTGCAACACTAAATACAAGCTTTCGAAAATAATATATTATCGAATAGTAGATATTAAGTAAAATTTCGATTATTATGTAGAAAATTAAATTGAATAGTTTTTCACTAAAAAGTTGAGCAATAGACAAATGGTAAATTAAAATTAAATTAACTAACTAAATTAATAAAAAGTGAATTGGAGAAAATTAATGGAAAACACTAAAGCTTCAGAGATCCACCAAACATTATATTATGTATTCCTAAGTCATATTTTTAACTCAAATATATAGAAAATCAACTCTCTAACTTGGAAAATAAAACACGTGTTTAACTTCTTCTTCTTTTTCTTTTTCTTTTTTTTTTTTTTATTTTTTTATTTTTGGTTTTTTCAACTGTTGTATAAAAAATCTAAAAATTTTAGCTCCAACTTGAAGACCAAGATTGAGATCTCTTTATTTATTTATTTTTTTTTTGAAGGGACAAACATGGAGTTCCTGACCAAACATACATGGAGTTCCTCGACGAAGAGAGCAGGCCCAGGTTCCTCTTCCAGTCTCGCCCAATCCTTTCTTCGCCGACCAATTCACAAAGCCACCAAAAACCCAGTAAGCCATTCTTCTTCGTCACAATTTCTATCTCCTCCATTCTCCTCCTTCTCTCCCTTCTCTTCCTCCAATCAGAACCCTTGAAATCCCTCCTCTTCTGGGTCTCCCTCTCCCTCTTCCTCGGTCCATTTGCCCCCGCTTCCCTCACCGGTGGTGACGTCCACGTCGGTCAAGGCCCAATCGTCGTGTTCCCTCCCAATCAAGAACCCGAAACATTGGAGGAAACCAACAAGCGGGTATCCCAAAAGAGACAGAAACCGCGTAGAAATGAAGGAATTTTGGGTGTGAATTCGGTGGTTGCGGTGGAAAAGGATAATGGGTTTGCGAGAGAAGAGAAGGAGGGTGGGGAAAATGGAGGGAGTGGAGGTGGGTTTGGTGTGGAGGAAGAGAAAGAGTGGACTGAGGAGGATATTGGGGTGTTGAGGAAGCAATTGGCTAAGCATCTGGTGGGGAAGCCGGGGCGGTGGGAGGTGATATCGGAGGCGTTTAGAGGGAGGCATAAGGTTGATAGTGTGATCAAGACGGCGAAACAGTTGGGGGAGAGGAAAGTGGATGATGGGGATTCATATGCCCACTTTTTGAGGAAGAGGAAGCCAGTGGATAAGCGAGCCGATGCTGGGAATGGAGGATTGGATGGCAGAGTGGTGGAGAATGGTGAGGCTATGGAAGAGAGTGGTGGTGGTGGTGGTGGTGAAGGCGGGGTGGGGTGGAGTAATGGGGAGGATATTGCATTGCTTAATGCATTAAAGACGTTTCCTAAAGAGGTGGCGATGAGGTGGGAAAAGATTGCAGCTGCTGTGCTGGGGAAGTCGAAGGCGGCTTGTATGAAGAGAATTGCTGAGTTGAAGAGGGATTTTCGGAGTGCGAAGGCTGCTACAAAAAACCTTACATTTGGATGCGTGTCTATAGTACCGGTTACTGTAGACATGCGTCCAATTAGCCACATGTATTTTTGATATCGTGGCTAACCGTATAATCTCCCCAATTGGACACGTGTATTTTATACCCGCGTCCAATTGGACACGTTTATTATTACACATGGCCAACAGTTATTTTTTTCCAAAAATATATTAAAAAAAAAAATTTGTGTTGTGTTCATTTAAAAAAAAAAAAAACTCCTTGTATTATTAACCATATAAATCTGTGAAATTACGGTGTACATAGCATATACACATAAAGTTAGGTTTTAAAGCTATATACTATATGTAAATTCTATACTTGGAGTTTATGCTTTTTAGGTTCCTTATTTATATATATATGGTATACTAATAAGTACGTAAACCCTAACCTAATTTACATATTGTACTATATGCATAATTAAACCAAATTTGGTGCTATATATATATATATATATATATATATATATATATATATATATATATATATATATATATAATTAAACCAAATAGTTCAAATTAGGGTTTAGTTTTGTACACCATCTACGTTTAGAAAAAAAAAAAATTTAAAACATAACAAAGTTAAAAAAAAAACCTATAATTAATACTATATATATAGATATGCATGCATGTAAATGGTTTAGAAACTATATACAGTAACCTTGCTATTTATGGCTGTATATAGTAAATGCAATTATTTTGAGGGTTCCGCGCTACATAATAAATTAAATACTTATGGTTTAGTTCCTTATATAGTACATACACTTACGGTTTATGGCTATATATAGTACATACACTTAGGGTTAGGGTTTATAGCTATATATAGTATATACACTTAGGGCTAGGGTTTATAGCTATATATAGTATATATACTTAGGATTATGGTTTATCGATATATATAGTATATACACTTAGGATTAAGGTTTATAGCTATATATAATATTTACACTTAGGGTTTATAGCTATATATAGTATATAGCTATAAATTAGGTCAATGGCTATATATAGTACATACACTTAGGGTTAGGGTTTATGGCTATATATAGTCTATACACCTAGGGTTATGATTTGCAGCTATATAGATGTATAATATAAATACTTAGGGTTAGGGTTTATCGATATATATAGTATATACACTTAGGGTTAGGGTTTATAGCTATATATAATATATATACTTATGGTTAGGGTTTATCGCTATATATAGTATATACACTTATGGTTAGGGGTTTTAGGGTTTAGAGGTATATATAATATATACACTTAGGGCTATGGGTTATAATTTAATTGATTTTACATTTTATGAATAATAATGTCCATATATTTTTCACGTGTCATTATTGTACACTTTTAAATATAACATTAAATCGTAGATTGATTATAATTAGATTGTTCCAATATTATATATATATATATAGCCATATACACTTAGGATTAGAGTTTATGGCTATATCAAGTATATGCACTTAGGGTTAGGGTTTATGACTATATATAGTACATACACTTATGGTTAGGGTTTATAGATATATATAATACATACACTTTGGGTTAGGGTTTATAACTATATATAGTACATACACTTAGGGTTAGGGTTTATAGTTATATATAGTACATACACTTAGGGTTTATGTACATATATAATACATACACCTAGGGTTAGAGTTTATGTACATATATATTAAATACACTTACGGTTAGGGTTTATAGCTATACATAGTACATACGTACACTTAGGGTTTATGTACATATATAATACATACATCTAGGGTTAGGGTTTATGTACATATATAGTATATACACTTACGGTTAGAGTTTATAGCTATATATAGTACATACACTTGGGCTTAGGGTTTATGTACATATATAGTACATACACTTATGATTTGAGTTTATAGTTATATATAATACATACACTTAGGGTTTATGTACATATATAATACATACACATAGGGTTAGGGTTTATATACATATATAGTACATACACTTATGGTTAGGGTTTATATCTATATATAGTACATACACTTAGGCTTAGGGTTTATGTACATATATATTAAATATACCTAGGGTTAGGGTTTATGTACATATATAGTACATAAACCCTCGGTTAGGGTTTATATCTATATATAGTACATACACTTAGGTTTAGGGTTTATGTACATATATATTAAATATACCTAGGGTTAGGGTTTATGTACATAAATAGTATAGTATATACGTACACTTAGGGTCGGGTTAGGGTTTATATATTTATATGTATAATTTTTACTTTTTGTTAAAAAATTAAAAATCATTTTTTTTTTAGACGTGTAATTTTAATAAAATTACACGTCTCTCATTAGGAACGTGTAGTAGTACACGTTTCTAATTGGCCACGTGGCAACCTGCCTCATGGCCAACATTTGGCCAGGTGCATAGCGCGGGACAATTCCCGCGCGCCACTTGGCCATTTCTTGAAAATATTTTTTTTTTAAAAAATAAAATTAAATGGGTAGCTTCCTCCATCAACTACATCTCTCTCACCCTCACTCTTACTGTCTCTCTCTCATCCTCACTCTCTCTCTCCCTCTCCGTCGACGTCATCGGCCACAGATTCTGACCTCCGCGCGTCCGGCCATTCCTCCGGCCTGCTCCCTCTCCGTCAAATCACCTCCGGCAAGCTCACTCACTCACTCACTCACTCACTCACTCTCTCTCTCTCTCTCTCTCTCTCTAACCCAAACAGTTCCGGCCCTTAACTCCGCCCTTAACTCCGACCGGCGATTTCATCACTCCGGCCGTGACCTCTCTCCATACATTATAACAAAGTCTCCCTCTCTCTCCCTCTCTCTCTCTCTCTCTCTACATCTCTCTCTCTCTCTCTGAACTCCAGCCGGCTCCAAACACTCCGGTGAGCTTCAGGTCTGGACCTCTCTCTCTCTCTCTCTCTAAATATCTCTCTCTCTCTCTCTCTCTCTCTCTCTCTCTCTCTCTCTCTCTCTCTCTCTCTCTCTCTCTCTGACTTGTGTTTTTTTTTTTAGGGTTTTTTTTTGTTTAATTAATTTTTTTTCTCCACAATGCAGGTACAAAATCCACAACAAATATATACCCCATAAATTGTGAGTAATTTCCCATAATTTTTGTCATTTATTTTTTCGTTATAATAAATGTGGTACATTTAAATGTATTTGTTTAAAATATGTTCCTAATTGTTTTAAT
The DNA here is from genome assembly GCF_958979055.1 of Alnus glutinosa. NCBI lineage: Eukaryota > Viridiplantae > Streptophyta > Magnoliopsida > Fagales > Betulaceae > Alnus > Alnus glutinosa. The sequence continues at coordinate 24,110,212 of NC_084898.1, read as the reverse complement.
ATTTTCAGACAATAAATGTGGATTTAGCAATTAATAATGGACAGTTTTTTTTTCCCCATGCAATGCTACTGATTTTGTTGGGTTTTTATATATATTGTTATGTTGTTTTTTTTAATTTTTTTTGTGGTTTTGCATGTGAAATATGCGTACATTTTTGTAGTCTTTTTTTTTTTCTTTTTTTTTTAATATATATTTTACTGTACTACGAATATGGTTTTGCATGGGAAACCAACGATTACAAATTGACCGTCCACTTTTTACTTCATTATTCGTATTATAAAATTTACAATATCATTTTGTCACTTTAAACGTTGGTGTGAGGAGAAGACATATTTTTCCTAAGCATTCAGTACAATTCGCCTTAACAATAAAATTTAAAAAAGCAACATAAAATCAATATATGCATTTTACATATGGTCGACATATACAAATTCATAAAAAAATCCGAATATGAGAAAATGAATTCTAAAAATGGTTCACATATACAAAATCACCTTAAAATAAATTGTGGAATTGTTTAAAATCAAATTTTAACAACCATGCTGTACACTCTATTTCAGTATTTTTTTTTTTACAAAAATAATAACATAGTTTAACTATACATTTGTGTTGATATTATCCTTTTTGACAAATTTTTACAAAAATAATTTTCAAACAGACTGGCCCTCATTTAATAATAAAATGATCATACCCAACGATGGACAACGAAAATGAACCTCAATAATTATAATCAATAGAACAAAAACAAATTTGAATCAAATTTGCCACTGTCTACCATTTACAATAATATATGTTATTGAACAATTCATAACAAAGGTCTAAGCCCTAAAACCTAAACCCTAAACCCTAAGGAAAAAAATTAAAAATCCTAAACCCGTAAGAAAAAACCGAAACCCTAACCCTAAACCCTAAAAAAATACAAAAACCCTAAATCTATAAGAAAAAAAAAAAAAAAAAAAAAAAAAAAAAAAAAAAAAACCCTAAACCCTTAAGAAAAACCAAAAACCGTAATCCTAAGCCCATATTTAAAAATACAAAAACCCTAAACCCTTCAAAAAAATATAAATAAAAAAATTAACCCTAAACCCTGCAAAAAATAAAAATAAAATCAAAAACCCGAAACCCGTAAGAAAAAACAAAAATACAAAAACCCTAAAACCTAAAGAAATACAAACACCCTAAACCTATAACTTAAGAAAAAACAAAAACCCTAACCCTAAATCCTTAAGAAAAAAGCCTAAACCCTTAAAAAAAAAAAAAAAAAAAAAAAAAAAAAAAAAAAAAAAAACACCCTAACCCTAGACCCTAAACACCCCAAAAAAAACTAAAAAAATCCTAAACCCTAAACCCTACCAAAAAAACCCAAAAACTATAAACCCTAAAAAAAAAAAATACAAAAACCCTAAATCTATAAGAAAACAAAAAAAAAAAAAAAAAAAAAAACCTTAAACCCTTAAGAAAAACCAAAAACCGTAATCCTAAACCCATATTTAAAAATACAAAAACCCTAAACCCTTCAAAAAATATAAATAAAAAAATTAACCATAAACCCTGCAAAAAATAAAAATAAAATAAAAAACCCTAAACCCGTAAGAAAAAACAAAAATACAAAAACCCTAAAAAAATATACAAACACCCTAAATCTATAACTTAAGAAAAAACAAAAACCCTAACCCTAAATCCTTAAGAAAAAAACCTAAACCCTAAAAAAAAAAACCCTAAACCTATAAGGAAAAAAAAAAAAAAAAAAAAAAAAAAAAAAAAAAAAACCCTTAACCCTAAACCCAAAACCCTAATCACCCAAAAAAAACCAAAAAAAATCCTAAACCTTAAACCCTAAACCCTACAAAAAAAAACCCAAAAACTATAAACCCTAAAAAAAAAAATACAAAAACCCTAAACCCTTAAAAAACAACTATCAAACACGTAAACCCTTGAGAAAAACCAAAAACCGTAATCCTAAACCCATATTTAAAAATACAAAAACCTTAAACCCTTCAAAAAAATATAAATAAAAAAAATTAACCCTAAACCTTGCAAAAAATAAAAATAAAATCAAAAACCCTAAACCCATAAGAAAAAACAAAAATACAAAAACCCTAAACCCTAAAAAAAATACAAACACCCTAAACCTATAACTTAAGAAAAAGCAAAAACCCTAATCCTAAATCCTTAAGAAAAAAACCTACATCCTAACCCTAAACCCTAAAAAAAAAACCCTAAACCTATAAGGGAAAAAAAAAAAAAAAAAAAAAAACACCCTAACCCTAAACCCTAAACCCTAAACACCCAAAAAAAAAAAAAACAAAAAAAATCCTAAACCCTAAACCCTACAAAAAAAACCCAAAAACTATAAACCCTAAAAAAAAAAATGCAAAAACCCTAAACCCTTAAAAAACAACAATCAAACACATAAACCCTTAAGAAAAAACTAAACCCTAACCCTAAACCCTTAAGAAAAAAAAAAATCCCTAAATCCTAATTGACGACATAAAAATAATAATAAATTCGAAACCCCTAAACCCGTAAGAGAAAACAACAATCCAAAACCCTAACCCTAACCCTAAACCCTTAAAGAAAGAAACACGTAAACCCTAATCCTAAACCTTTTTTAAAAAAAAAAACCCTAAATCCTTCAAAACATATAAGTAAAAAAATAACACCTAAACCCTTAAGAAAAAAAAATAAAACCCTAACCATAAACCTTAAACCCTAAACCCTTAAAAAAAAAAAAAAATAATTAATCCAAACCATAACCCTATACAGAGAAATATGGACAAGTCTTGGATGTCAGCACGTAGGGGTACGACACAGTATAACGACAGGTGTAGGGCGTTTGTGGCATTTGCCGTTAGTAATTGTACGACCGTCGATGGCAAAATTTACTGCCCATGTAAGTATTTTCGAAATAACCAGCGTCACACTCCAGATTACGTTCTTGCCCACCTGACAGGAGGTAGGGGGATGAATCCGGGATACAATTTGTAGTATATGCACGGTGAGACAACGACCGAGTCCGCTGTTCGTGGTCAGTGTTCGAGTCATCACAGTGGCACAGAGGACGCTGCCTGTAGCACTGAACATGGTGAATTCACATAACAGGGGGGTGTGGCCGTGGAACAGGATGATGACATGCACGCCATGTTGCGTGACGCCTTCGGCATGCACGATGTTGCTGAAGCTGTCAGTACAGATCCGCAACAAGTTGACGAAGGAACCTCTTGCGGGCACTCATTGAAGTACCAAGAGTTGTTAAAGACTGCCGAGAAGCCCCTTCACACTGGTACCAAGCATAGTAAATTGAGTGCTACTCTACACATGTACAATTTGAAGTGCGTTGGAGGTATTAGTAACAAGATTTTTTCAGACATTCTCGAGTTTATCAATCAGCTGTTGCCTCCTTGCGATGAGACATTGCCAAATAATACGTATGAGGCGAAGAAGTTCCTAAGTGTCATGGGTCTAGGGTATGAGAAGATTCCGACGTGCCGTAATGACTGTATGTTATTCTGGAAATACAATAAAGAATTAGATTCATGTACCGTATGTGAAGAATCTAAGTGGAGGGCTGATACACATATAGATGAGGATGGTGAGGTCATATCAGCGAGAAAAAAATGCCCGGTGAAAATGTTGAGGTGGTTTCCACTCATCCTGCGGTTACAGAGATTATTCATGTTTGAGCATACTGCGCCCCATATGAGATGGCATGCATAAGGCCGCACTAGGGATGACGTATTGAGGCACCTGGCCGACGGTGAGGCGTGGAGATCGTTTGACATTTTACATCCAGATTTTATGGCAGAAAGTAGGAACGTCCGGCTTGGTTTAATCCTTTTGGGAACATGAGCACATCCCACAGCACATGGCCCGTAATGCTTGTGCCGTACAATTTGCCACCTTGGATGTGCATGAAACAGACGTCGTTCATCCTGTCACTGGTTATACCTGGTCCGAGCTCACCAGGTATGGATATTGATGTTTACCTTCAGCCATTGATTGATGAGTTGCTGGAACTGTGGAATGTAGGTGTACGAACATTCGATGCTTCAAAGAAGGAAAATTTTAATATGCGATCCCAGTTGATGTGGACAATAAACGACTTGCCAGCGTATGCAGATTTATCTGGTTGGCCTAACAGGGGTGTGAAGGCATGTCCTTGCTGTATGCAATTGACACGTTCTAAACACTTAAAGAACGGACGTAAATTTTGCTATATGGGGCACATAAGATACTTGCCAACTGAACATCTGTGGCAGCTGAACAGGAGAACATTTGACAGTACTGAAGAATTAGACAGCGCGCCGATTGTGCCTTGCGGAGACGAGATCCTCCAACAGTTGGACAGAGTTGCGTTTGGGGATGAGATCGCGGGTAAGAAGAAGAAACGGAAGAAGCGGAAGAAGGGTGCAGGGAGTTCCAATGTTATATGGAAGAAGAAAAGTATTTTTTTCAGATTGCCGTATTGGAAAGACAATTTGCTTCAGCACAATCTTGATGTTATGCACATAGAGAAAAATGTCATGGACAATATACTTGGCACTATTTTGGATATCAAAGGGAAAACAAAGGACAACCTGGCAGCTCGGCTGGACTTGCAGGAAATGGGGTTGAGACCTAATTTGCATCCGTTCACGGCCGCAAATGGTAAGACGCATATTCCCGCTGCCTGTCACACGATGTCTAGGGAGGACAAAGAAAATTTTCTGAAGGTTCTTCGAATTGTGAGGGTCCCGGACGAATACACCTCGAACATTTCACGATGTGTTCGGCTCAAGGACCGTACAATTTCCGGGTTGAAGAGCCATGATAGCCACATACTGATGCAATAGCTTCTCCCAATTGCATTGCGTAAGTCATTGCCAGATAAAGTTGTTAGACCTCTTGTGGAGATTTCAGCATTTTTTAGAGGCATATGCTCAACCAAGCTATCACAAGAAGATATTGACCGACTGCAGGGTGACGTCTGTATCACTTTGTGCAAGTTAGGACAGGTATTTCCTCCAGGGTTTTTTACCACCATGGTCCACTTGGTCGTGCATCTTGTGCACTAGTGTAGACTCGGCAGACCCGTGCAGTATAGGTGGATGTACCCGGCAGAGAGGTAAAATTCGGCGTAATATGTACATATATATTTTGATTTAATTGTAACCCTAATTGACGACAATTCAAATGTCGTGTATGTGTGTACACCAGGAGTCTTGGAGGTTTCAAGTCTAATGTGCGCAATAAAGCGGCTCCTAAGGGGTGCATTGTAGAGGGGTACATAGCGACCGAGCTGGTAACGTTCTGTTCAAGGTATCTGAATAACGCACCAACATTCCACAACAGACCTTAGAGAATCCTGATGGATCCAAGGGGGCGGGCACGCGAGTTACCCTGAATCGATTGACAATGCACCAGATTCATCGTTATATTGTGTTCAACTCTGAAGAGTTTCACGATTTGCGGATGTAAGTAGTGTTTCTATATTTAATAGAATTCGAATAAAATTATTAATAACAATTATTACATAATTATATACGTTGAATGCAAGATGCACAAAGACGCGCTTAGGCGATCATGCACTAGGTCTCACATTACGGATGCTCTTATTGAAGTACAACATCATGAGCAGTTCTGCGAATGATACCGTGCATATGTAAGGAAATAGTGGTAATTTTGAAATTGAAAAAATTTATGCGGGTTTAATGTAATTAACCAATGTGATGTTTAATATTTGTAATTATAACATAGGTCGATGGTGTGGACGATCAACGTAGAGAGGAATTGGGCCACAACTTGGTTATGCATTGTAAAGGGCTAAAGGAGACAGTGGTCAAGTACAACTGGTACGTGGTAAATGGAAAACTATTCCGTACGCTTGCCCATGATGTGGGAAGGAGGACTCAGAACAGTGGCGTATGTGTTCCAACCGTTGAAGGCAAAACATACTACGGGCATTTAACTGATATAGTTGAGGTCGAGTAGTATGACAGAACTACGTACGTCCTATTTAAGTGCAATTTGGCAGACACCACGATGGACAGAGGATTCACAATAGACGAGTATGGTTTAGTGTTTGTCAACTTCAATCACCTCGTCCACATAGGAGAACCGATGAAGGACGAGCCGTACGTGTTTACATCTCAGGTAGATCAAGTATTCTATGTCGAAGATGGAAGGAACTCAAATTGGGTTTGTGCAGTTAGGACCAAACCGCGCAACGTGTACGACTTTGGTCAGGGAGAAGGGAGTAATGAGGCAGGTACAACCTACCATGAGTGCGTACCGCTCGTACTAGCCACTGATGACCTACCCGATACGAATGATGAATTCGAGTACGACCGGCTCGACATTGATCTGATCGAAACTCCCGTGATATAATGACTGATATATTTATTGTTCGTACAATTCGCTTGAACTCAATACAAATTTTTTTATTTGCATAAATTTCGTTGTATAATTTGCATATTCATTAAAAATATAAAAAATACAAATTTTAATTAATTTGTCTACATTTGTTCGCAGGTATCGATGGACCAGAGACCCCCTCATGCGTATCGGGCACCCTGCCCACCCGTGCCCCCCATGACCACGCCCACAGATTCGACGGCATTATATACTGCAGCGTGGCCACACCACCCAGGTGCCGCTTATAGACCATTGTTGCCGGGTACGGTGGCCGTGCCCATGTCAGATCACAGGCAGACTAGCATAGCTGGATGTTGCAGTTCTCCATTGTTGGAGCTCCCGACATTATCTCAGATAGGGTTCACCCCACTGGGTAACGTGGCTTGATGGTGGGTGCGAGAGGGGATGGGGCCACAGGGTTAGGCGCCGTACTTTCCGTATACATATACTGAACCTATGACATGTAACCCTGATAGTGAGACACAGGATGATAGATTTCCTCTGTCACAGACCGGGGAGATACAGATGCCGGCTGTGGGGTTGGGACATGTGCCAGCACAGGCAGCGATGTAGGGCCAGATTATGGGGTTGAGACAGATGCCAGCATCGACAGCGAGTCAGGGCTCGGGGACTGGAGAGAGCCGGATGCTTTTATTTGGTGAGAGTCAGGTGCCACTTTTCGGTGAGAGTCAGATGCCAGATCTAGGGGGAGCCAGAGTACCCATGAGGAGGACGTTGCGATGTTGGGTACCGATCAGTTGGCCCCCGATAGCCCCTAGGATATGCTTTCAGATGATGATCAGCAGCCTCCAGCAGCGGGAGGATGTTGCGATGTTGGGTACCGATCAGTTGGCCCCCGATAGCCCCCAGGATACGCTTTCAGATGATAATTAGCAGCCTCCACCAACGGAAGGAGTTGGCGAAGAGGTCGCAGGCGACCCAGCGACCTAGCACATAGAGATTGAGCAGATTCGCTTGATGGGTAAGTACATATTTAGACATCCTTAAAACTCATATTATGTTACCAAAAATAAATATTAAGTTTGAATGAAAAATAAATTTTATGCACAATTTGTTGATATAATTATGTTTTTTAGTGTTAACCAATTAAACGTTGTATATTTTTTTTCATTAGAGTACAATCCAGACGGAACCATATATTATGAGGTGATTAGGGACCCAGAGAGAAACTGGGTGCCCCCGAGGGGGAAGAAGGTTGTGTTGCAGTACAATGCTGCTCTACAACCTGTAGGACGAGCCTGCAATCGTTTTAGGCGGACTAAGGGAAGGCTTATCAGGAGCGGGTCCTACATACATATGCGGGACTAATGGGCGAGGGTAGATAAGTAGATTAAGCAGGCAATGTGGGACACGCTGATGGTATGTTTTAAAAATCTAATTTATTTATTTATTTGAATTAAACTTAAAATTAAGTTTTTCTTGAAGTATTTAAACCTATAATGCTTAAATTGAATGTGCAGGAGGAGTTCTATCTACCTGTATCAATAGACAAGCGCAAGGCACAACAGGAAGCGTGGAATGATATAGGTCGGAAGCACCGCTTGTGGAAGTCAAGGTTCAAAACTAAGCTACATATCCAAGACGGTGACACCCCCGAGATTATCCGTGCGAGAGTGCCAGACAATTTTTTTGCAAAGTATGACGCAGCAGATGTAGAGGTCTTGCTGAGCGATTGGTGCACTGAGCATAAAAGGGTATGTAGGCTTTTAATTGTATGACAAAAAAATGTTGTGGTTTTTTAATAATAATTCATTTAATTTTATTACTACTTTAAATGTGTCAATGCAAACATTTTTATTTCCATGTTCAATGCGTAGGCGACCTCTGAACGGATGAAGAGGCTGCAGGAGCAGAATGACCTTCCCCATTGTACGGGATCCAAAAGTTATGCCAGATTTAATCACGAGGAGGTGTGTAAAAATATATGTTTATGTTTTTAATATTTGTTGGTAATTGTATTTCTTTTTCTTTACACTATTTTCTCGCTCTCTATTTGTTATATATTTCAACTGGATGATGACAGACATGTATATCTGGCACGCCCCCCACTCGCGCCGCGTCGTTCGTGAAGACCCACACAAGTAAGGACGGCACTTACTTGAATGAACGTACACGGGTCCTATGCGTATTCTACTGATCTAATTTACTAATATTTCTAAATTATGTGTGATATGTCATTATTTAGTATATGAGTTTTTCATGTTGACAACGTACATGAGAGGATGACGCAGAGTTCATTCAGTGATCCAGCCGCCACGCAGAGCGTCTCATCAGACACGGTGCGTTGGGCACCGAACGATGCGTACGAACAGGCAGTTGGGAGGCCTGAGTACGCGGGGAGGGTTCGGCAGGTTGGGCCGAACGTTACACTTGTTCGGGGGACATGTTTCTCATACAGGCCTCGCTCACAGGGGGGACCATCTGAGGGCACGTCTCGGGATTGGGCCGAACACGCCCGGAAAATGGAAGAAATCCAAGCGGAGTTACGGGCTGAGCGAGAGAGGAATGATGCGTTGGAGCAGCGCATGCAATAGTTCGACGCTATGGAGCAGCGCATGCGACAGTTCGAGGTCTTCATGTCCTCCACGGAAGTATCACAACCATGTCTTGGTGCTCAGTCTTCACCTGTACACGTAGGTAGTACGTCGTCTGTTAGTAGTGCATCTGCAGGTATGATTTATATTGTGTATATGACAAAATTAATTTCAATTTGTTTTCATTACCCATTTTATTTTGCAAGTAATATTATATACTTTAATTGTCTATATTATTTGCAAGTAATTCGACAACGGTTGGTACTTTGTCAGCTGTTGGACGACGGCTGAGCCAGCACTCCCCTGTCGCTACACCTTCGCCCGCTACACCATCCCTTGCGCAGCAATCGCCGGTTGGCGATAACACGCCTGGGACGGTACCTCGTACTTCGCAGGGACGCCCTTCAGATTTGTAGATATTTTGTGTAATTATTTTTTGTTTGTAAAGATTTGCATAGTTAACAAATACGTTATCAATTATTGGTTTGTGTAATTTGGTTTTGTGATATTTTTGGGTAAAATAAATATTGCGTTATTTGTGGTCGGAAATAAGAAATTTTTTTAAAAAAAAAGTAAAAAAAGAAAAAAAAGAAAAAAAAAATTAATCCAAACAAATTTAAAAAGACAATAACCAAAACTAAATTGGAAAAAAATTTCAAATTGTATTTTTTTATTTAATTAATTTTTTTAATTATTTAATTGTATTTTTAATGTAAATTAAAAATAGAATTAAATAATTAAATAAAAAATTTAATTAAATAAGAAAATACAATTTGAATTTTTTTTTAAAAAAAAATAAAATAGACATGTGTATTGAAATACACGTGTCAAACAGTTTGACACGTGTATTTAAATACACGTGTCTAACTGTTTGACACGTGTATTTCAATATTTGTGTCTAATAGTCAGAAACGTGTATTTAATACACGTGTCCAGTTAGACACGAGTATTAAAATACACGTGTCTAACTATTTGAAACGTGTATTTAATACACGTGGCTAACTGTCAGACACGTGTATTTTAATACTCTTGTCTAACTGGACACGTGCATTTCAATACACGTGTCAAATGTGTAGTTAGTGACTTCCACATCAAACACGAGTCGCACGCGTGGCGAAACGCACGTGGCAACCTGTTCGACACGTGTACAGTGCCCGTACACGTGCCGAACTGTATGTGGCGAATTTCATCTATTTTTGTAGTGTTATCAAGCTCTCCAAATTTTTCTCCAAATTTAAGCCAAGCAATCTACTTTTCTTATTTTATCCATCACTTTTAAAGTAACTCTTACATCAAACTCTCCAAATATTTATCTATTTTAACTATATATTGTTTTTTATTGGTTTTAAGAATAACTACTTTAACTAACTACTTTCATGAACATCAAAATTGCAATAACAACTAGCCAACTCTCTTCATCCAACGTCCAGCATTTTTTTTTTTTTTGCCACTCAACATTAATGTTTAAATTGAAACCAACTACCACCACACCACTTTCATTAAACCATCCACCCACTTTAATTAAACCATCAACGTCTAGCATTGCTTTTTTATTTTTATTTATTTTTTATTTTTTATTTTGCCACTCAACATTAATGTTTAGAGCCAAACATGCCAACGTCCAGCATTGTTTTTTTTTTTTTTTTTTTTTTTTTTTAATTTTAATTTTTTTGCAAGCAAAAAATACATATATTGACGGATAAATTTGAAAGAGACCAGCTCAGTTAACCATTTATGTAAAGGACTCCCACCCATATGCATAGAAAAGTCTGAGCCGATGTTCAATAATATATTACAAAGCTGGAACACATAGACTTCAAATACCACAAATAACAGCCACCCGACTGACATATTGCTATAATTTTCTTTCTGGCCATAGCCTACCCAGATATTGAAAATTGCAAAAAAGAAAGTTAAGTAATAATCTTGTTAAAGTTTGTACACAAACCAATGCCTACAATAGGATGCATTCAGAACAGTATGTTTAACACACACAAATAAAAAAGAAAAGCATAACTAGATATGATATTTAACTGAAATTCACAACATTATTCAAAAAGTCTGAAGCTTTCTACACATTGCAAGGAGAAAATCACTACATCAAAACACAATTCACACATAAATGTAAATAAACCAGCATAGTCTGCACCAAAACTTCAAATTAACAATTATACAACCAATAAAACTAGAATTTGGAACAATCGGAAAGAAACCCACAAGTTGCAGTAGGAAAATACATAATTATATCTATTGTTTCTACCAAATAAGAAAGAAAGAAAAAAAAAATACTAATAGAGAATCTGCAAAGATGCAGGGAAACCCAATTCTCCTATTTCAAGGGAAAAATAAAAAGAGAAAAGGAAAAGGGAAATGGTATTAGGAAGAGGATAATACCAGTAGTGGAGCCAGAATTTTACTTCACAGGGGGCAAGATTAAAAATTAAAATTGAACAAAAATTAATTAAAAATATAACTAACGAAATAAATAAACAATTCAATAAATTTAATTATGGTTTAAAACATATAAATGTAACTTACAATTTATTTTGTCACGCCTAACATTAATTTATGTTGTTGTTCTCAACGAATTTTCATATTACATATTTGTTAAGCTTATATTGACAGGAGTTCATTCAAAGTTTGATTGGGAACTCAATGAAATCTTTGTTATTCTCCTCAAGTAACTATAATTAAATATTTCATATAATTAAAATGTTTAACAATATATATATATAAACAACTAATTTAAATATAAATATATAAACTTATATGGACAATTTTTATTATTTAATAATAAACTTAAAATTAAATTAGTATAAAAATCTGACTGCATACATGAAATTTTTTAAGGAAGAAAAATCATTAAAAAAAAAGGTAAACTTCTCACTCTTTATTTTCACCTAAACCTCCCAAAAAAAAAAAAAAGAAAAAAAAAAAGCTACTTACTTTTTGTGATTTGTTAATCTCGTAAATCTTTAAGCAAGTTTGAAGAAGGATTCGGCTGTTTGGCAATTAAATTTGAAGAAGAATAAAAGTACTGCCGTATTTCAGATTTGACTTAGTTCCCAACTCTGAAATCGCAACTCCCAAGTCATACCAATGTAAGCACTAAGGCTAAACGCAGCGTTTACTCAAAAAAAAAAAAATAATAATAATTAAAAAAAATATGCTAAACTCAGCTTTTTATCAACTGAAAGTCTGAAAGTTCATGAATCACGCAACACGCCAACGCAACACGTTTTGTTAAAAGAAATAAATAAATGAAACAGGGCGTTTTTAGGAAAGTGTAAACACACCGTTTTGTTCGTCTTCTTCCTTAGAAGAACCCACACTAACCTAAAAGTTTCTGAAACTTGAGAAATCTAAAATGATGAAAGCATAAAATACTGAATTCCGGTACTGCTTGCATTGGAAATGCTTTGCCCGTATATTGTAGATGCCCTTTGATGAGTGGTTGAGGGGGAGCAACCAAAGTATTTGAAAAAAATCTACCAAGGTCAAAGAAAAACTTTAGGGATCGAGAGGGGGCCCCCTCTCGACCCCCTCTGGCTCCGCCCCTGGATAATATAGGAAATGGATGACAGGAAATGAATCAGTGGCGGGGCATGGTATTAGGAGATGACAGGAAATGGATGTTGACCCATCAACGAAGAGGATAATACCAACCAAATACATCTCAAAAACAGGGATCATATTATACAAGTGGGTTTTGCTTGTGGATTACTATACTCTTGTTATGGTTGAAATGGTATGAACAGAGCCTTGACAATCCGCTGCTTCGACAACAACCAACAACATCACAGACAGGGAGACTATCAATTTGTTGAACTCAATTTCTACTATCAAACAAAACCCAGTTTTAAGTTCATTACAAGCGGAGAATCCAGCACCATTTTCTCTTGGAAATGCTATCACTCAACCACTCCACCACCCAAGCTATTATCATCTCACCCGTTAGACCCAAAACTCCCTTTCAGTTTTAAAACATCTTTCAATACCCAAACTGTTCTCTCTCTCTCTCTCTCTCTCTCTCTCTCTAAGATTTGGGTTTTCTTAGTTTGCCTCAGAGCTTCGTGCATAACAAAAATGACTTGCTGTGTTGTGAGACTCAAATGACACAGATTGAGTTAAAAAAGTCTCGGTTAGATATGGGCACTCAATATTTTAACGGGAAATGTATATGTGCTGAAATTTCAGATTCAGGAAATAAAACTTAAAGCAGAGGCAACTCAAAGCAGACAAATAAAACTTAATCTAAGAAACCCATACAAAGAAACATCAACAAACTTATAAGACACAAACAATGATGGCTCTAGATCGTCAAACCCCAGATATTTTAAAACATATCAAATCCAAAAATTAAATGAATCAAGCTGCAAATGGGGATAAAAAGAAAATCCCATACCCTTTTGAACTAAACCCATTCATAGCCCCATACCCCTTTGAACTAAACCCCAAGCACCCAAGCAACGGAGAGAGAGAGCAGTACCGAAGCAACGACGGAGCTGGAACATGCGATGAGGAACCTTCGATGAAGGGACGAGCTCGAGTCTCCGTTGAAATTGTACAGCACCGAAGAAGAAATCGCACTCTCAGTGAAGAAATCGCACAGTGCCAAAGAGAAATGCACAGAAAGTGGAAGGCGGGAGGAAAGTGAAAGAAGCGGGAGAAATGGAATAAAATGATATAAAATGAATGGCGTGAGAATAGATAGACGACAGATTTAGAGAGAGTTTCTGACGAGCGTTGTATTGGAGAAATTACGGAGAGCTCGATACAAGAGGGATTTTGAGATATTTCTCTATTATTTGGTGAAACATTTGAAATAGCGACTTTGATACTGATGCTCTGAGAGCTAGATGAAGAATTGGACTGTTTTCAGTGGTTTTTGTGGATTTTGGGATAAATGTTGCAATGTGGAGGCAATAGGTTAGTTAGTACTTATTTATGGGCTGGTTTTAGTTATTCTCTTTCTTATGATATTGAGATTAATGCCCTTGTTTTGATTCTGCGTTCAAGACATTGTTTTCATTACTTGTTATTTGAGATTGTATGGTAATAAGAATGAAAATTAGCTGCTTAAGTGCTTTTCAGAAGTTGGTGAAATTGGATATGTATTGTTGTTCTGATCTGTTATAAATTTCTAGATTTTGATGTGCATATATGGGAAAGAAGATCCTACAGGCCACCAGTTGATGCTTTAATGGCCCTATCATACAGAATCACAGATCAAGTTCTTCCAAACCTATATTTCATTGTCGATTCGTCAATGTCATTATGCTGAACGGGGATTGCAAAAAAATTTTTTGTCAGAAGGATGCTGGCTAGGATTGCTTGTAAAATATATTAGATGTATATATGTGTGTGTGTTTATTAATTTATGTAAACATTAAGCACATACCTTTCCAAGTGGTGAAACTGTGGCTGAAGCAATTAAGCAGCCTTGTAGGGGCCTCAAAATGACCTATGCAATAGTTTGCATCTCTTCTTTAATCACAAAACAAACAGTTGTCCATATTTTGGTTCTCAAAATATAAAAAGTTGCTGTTGGAAGTCAGAACTATTCTTGGTTTAGGTCAAATTTGTTCAATACATAGGACTGTACATTACAAATTAAATTAGTCCTGGCGGTATTACTCTCACCTTGTGAACAGCCTTTAGGATGATAATAACATAGAATTAAGAGTTGGAAGGCTTGACTTGGTTCTCAAATCCATTGCCTTTTAAAGAGATAGATTTGTTGATTGTGGTTGAATCTCATGCCCTCTGGCATGGTATTTGCTATTTCTTTTCAAATCTCTCTCTCTCTCTCATGCAGGCAACGAAAGACAATTTTCTTTTATTTTAATTTTAAGAGTCAAGGTACATATGTAATTTTGTCAATTAGACAAATGTTTTAGGATTTTAGTCTAATTGACAAAAAAAAAAAAAAAAAGGTTTTAGGATTTTAGTATGTTATTAGGTTTTATGTGTGTTTCAACTTATCAAAAAAAAAAGGTTTTATGTGTGTTTCACTAGTACAATGTCTACGTGCATTTTATGGTGTTTGTAGAGGAAAATGAAGGAATAAAATAAGTTGAGGACTGGAAAATGATAATGGTATTTGTGGACAATTGCTTATGTAATTCCTTTGTCCATTAGTCATAGCTTTTTTCTTACTATTTTTGGTTCTTTTAGTTAGGTGTTTCTTTTTGTATACTCTCTATATACTTAGGGTGCATTACGCTTTTAATGATATTGTCAATTATTTATCAAAAAAAAAAAAAAAAAATGTCCCCCTATACTATTAACAGTTGTGATTGAACTTGGAACAACTTGCTCCTTTCACTTGACCCTGTTAAAATTTTTGGTTAAATTCAATGGAAAATGAGTTACATGCGATGGACGCCACCCAAAATATCTAAATAAATATATTGGGTTTAAAGTGTGCAGGCTACCTGTTTGGGCAAAATAGATCATAACTTAGAAATCCAAGTCCTAAAAGTTTTGTTTTTCAAGTTTATTTAAAAAATATCATATGGATCATAATAATGTGTATGTTATCTATTGATTTTGTAGGAGGGTAAATTTTCTTTTGCCTCTTCTGTTTTTAGGGCACGTTTGGGTGTGCAATTTTTTTTTATTTTATTTTTTGTATTATATTATACTTTTCTTTACTATATTCAAAATTACTAATATTGAGGAAATTTATTTTTTAAAATTATTTATTGATGGTTTAGAAAATTTGATACAAAATTGAATAAAGTTGAACCAACTTGAGTTAAATTCAAATTTAGCAAAACAATCCAAATATGTATTACAAAAATAATAAAATATGATATAAAAAAAATGTGTTACCTAAACATGCCCTTCGCATTCTCTAAAGCTTTGCGAAGAATGCCTTAGGAAAATGCCTCAGGAATGGGTTTCGATCTGTTTTCAAGAATTTTTTAAAAGTTGTTTCTTTAAGTTTTGATCCATTTAGCTAGAATTTTGGGCCAAAATTGTGTTTTTTAATTTAATTTTGGGCCCAACTAAGTTAATGAGAGTTTTATTATGGCCCTTAGTAATTAGGCCATAGATGGGCCTAGTTAGATGAAAGGGCCAAGGGGGCCAATTCTCACCTGTCCCCCGAAATGTGGAGCTCAAGCCCATTAAATTTACGTACGATGCATGTGACGTGATGTGACCCAAAAACTTCATAGATTAGTAATCATCATCAATTTTGGTATGACAACGTTGTTGCAACAGCTCAAGACAAAAAAGTCCATGCAAAAACTTGCCTATAATAGTATATAGAAATGCTATTTGTACACCAGTACAACAGGGGTACAACATCCCCTCACATGGGGTGGGCCCCAGTGTGTGGGGCCCACCCCCATGTGAAGGGGTGTTGTACCCTGTTGTACCTGTGGTGTACATTTCTTTGGAGATTGATCGTGCATGTGGTTCCTGCCATGCATGCTTTTTGGATAGGATTGGCTTACTAGTCATTGACGTCGGATATAACTATAAATGTTCTAACATCATATAATAGTAGTAAAAAATTTTGTAGACAAAGAAATAATCTTTAATATTTAAGAGATATGATTTACCACAGCATAAATATACAACTTTTTATTACATTATGTAGGAAGGTGGTTTCTCACTAGTTTTTGAGTTTTTTTTATATTTAAAAAATAAAATAAAGTGAGGGGACCACCTTGCCATATAGACAAGGTGGTGAAAAGTTGTATATTTAGGTGGTAGATAATCATATCGATCTCAATATTTAATAGAGAAGACTTCACTTATAACATCTGATCTTTCATCACTTTTAAAAAAACGTATCTAAATTTTAAAAAATGTCAATTTAGGGTATTCATCTTTCAATTATTATTATTTTTAATTTCAACCATCCATTACAATTTTTCGCTAAATTCTGTCAAATTTCAAAAATACCCATCTTTTTTTAAAGAAAAAAAAAAGGAAAAAAATTGCTAGAATTTAAGTATTAGTTAGAATTTAACGGAATTTACAAAAATACCCATGCTCAAATCTTTGAAAATTTATATATATATATATATATATATATATATATATATTTTTTTTAAAAAAAAAATAAACACATGGGATTTGGGTAATTTTGATTGGATTGAATTTAACAGAAAATTCTAATGGTAGTTTGAAATTAAAAAATAAAAAATAAAATAAAAGATTGATATCCGAAATTGACACTTTTTAAAATTTGGATACTTTTTTTTCAAAAGTGATTAAAGATCTGGGATTATAAGTGAATTTTTCCCTATTAAATATTAGGGTTAAATACCATATTGGTATATGAGTTTTAGGCTTTTTTAAATTTAGTAATGAGTTTTCATTTGTTTCATAAGTGGTACATAAGTTAGGGATAAAAACTTGTTTGGTACCTCTATTACATTTTTCATCTAAATATTAATGGTCTGCCACGTGTCAACCTCAGCGGTTGACACGTGACACTATATAATAAAAATTAAAAATAAAAATTATATAAAAATAATAAAAGAATAATTTTAAAAAAATTGAAAAAGAAAAAGAAAAAGAAGAGGGGTGGATGAGCCACCCATTGGCAGGTCTGGGGTGGCCGAATCACCCTCATGGCAGAAAAAAATGCTAGAATTTAAGTATTGGTCAGAATTTAATAGAATTTGCAAAAATACCCATGCCCGAATCTTTGAAAATCTATATAATTTTTTTTTTTTTTTTGAAAAAAATAAACGTAACACATAGTATTTTGGGAATTTTGATTGGATTGAATTTAACAGAAAATTCTAACGATGAGTTGAAATTGAAAAAAATTAAAAGATTGATACCCTGAATTGACACTTTTTAAAATTTAGATACCCTTTTTCAAAAGTAATGCCTGATTCTTTTCATTCATGTCTTTTCTATTAAGCTATTTCAATACCATTAATTCAATATTTAACATCACAACTACTGATTTTCCTGCATCATCGATCATCAGGTGTCCTTGTAAACTTGTTTTCTAGTGCATGTTAACTGGTCGGTTGAAACGCAATGCATTTTGGTTGATTATTATTATTATTATTATTATTATTTATTCTGTATCGGAGTTGTTATCGGCCCGAAGAACTGAAACCCTCCTGAGATATAATAAAGGCAGATGTTTTTTTTTTTTTGTCATAACTATGGAATAACATTAGATTTCATTCTGAATTACTATATATTTTTCGGATTGAATCAAACGGTCATACCAAATCTGACTTGTTTGTGTTGGATGATTCTTGGTCGATCTGTCTCAAAATCAAACCAAATCTACCTTGCTGTCCTATTTTGAGGACTTTGATCGAAGTGCTAGCTCAATTGTGCAATTAAATTATCAATTTATTCGGGATTATTCCATGGCTCAAATTTAAATTGTTATCGCTTACAAAAAAATTAAAAAAGAAACTTGGAATGAAGTATGAAACCTGCCAAATTTGTCCTCTTATTCAAAGCCTAAGAGCAAAAACATTTGCTACAAACTTTGTTGTAGAAACTCATATAACTTAGCTTTTAAAAATTGTCATGTATTTTTCAAGTAATTGAGAAGTATATGCTATTAAAAATATATATATATATTTATATTTTTCATATACTAAGAGACGCATGTTACTTGTTTTAGAAGCTGGATTATAGGAGTTTCTAGAACCCAATTTATATATAAGAAATTTATGTCCAAGAACTAAAATATCTTCGCATCAATCATAATTTGAATGTTCTATAATGTGAAAACCATTATATATATATATATATATATATATATATATATATATATATACACACACACAATAGGTGTAACACAACCTTCTTTTTCATTACATATTGAGGGGAAAAAAGATACAGTAATGCTATTTTGAACAAGTTGACCGGAAAATAAAGCTTTTGTTTATGAAAAAGCTTGAAAGACCTTATTAGAAAATGCCTCATTTTCAAGCTTCCCTTAAAACGCAATTTTGAGATTTTTTAGAGCAAAAAGGTCAAAGTATTTTTTATGTTTCTTACTAAACAGATTCATTTTGTCTAAAAGAACTTTTTAAGTACTAAAAACACTTTTTGAGCTCCTTAATTAACGCAATCTCAAACAGGCTTTTAGTATATTGTTAGAAGACTGCCATATTGTTAACAAACAGATTCATTTTGGCCTAAAAGAGCATTTTAAGTACTAAAAACACTTTTTTAGCTCCTTAATTAACGCAATCTCAAACAGGCTTTTAGTATATTGTTAGAAGACTGCCATATTGTTAACAAACAGATTCATTTTTGCCTAAAAGAGCATTTTAAGTACTAAAAACACTTTTTTAGCTCCTTAATTAACGCAATCTCAAACAGGCTTTTAGTATATTGTTAGAAGATTGCCATATTGTTAACAAACAGATTCATTTTTGCCTAAAAGAGCTTTTTAAGTACTAAAAACACTTTTTGAGCTCCTTAATTAACGCAATTTCAAACAGGCTTTTAGTATATTGGTATAAGACTGCTATATTGTTACCAAACAGATTCATTTTTGTCTAAAAGAGTTTTTTAAGTACTAAAAACACTTTTTGAGCTCCTTAATTAATGCAATTCCAAACAGGCTTTTAGTATATTGTTATAAGACTGTCATACAACTGAATGATGTGGCAATAAAAATTAGCTATTTAGTCAGAACTTATAAAAATAATAATAAAAAAAATAGTTGAACTACCGTGCCACGACATCCCAATTATATAATAATTATATAGCAATTTATTAAATAGCATTAGTTAACAAAAAAAAAAAAAAAAAGCACAACTGAAACATAGCTCTGCCTCTGCATGTTAATATAAACTAAAAGAAGTTAAAAGAAATATCAAAGTAGTTTCCCGCTTTCTTGTTGCTACAGTACTATCTATCCATTTTTAGTATTCAACACCATATGATATTAGACTGGGCCCGCCGATGAAGCTCCGGCCCACTGAAGAAAGATCGAAGTCATACGTTGGCTTTGTTGTTCCCTTCAATTTGAATTGCTTCTTCATCAGGTTCAACTTGAGGACGTTGGGTGATGCAGGTACTGATAAGAGCAGGAATGGCTTGGAGGGTGTCACAAAACCATAACTTAAAGCGCTTCAACATATTCAAAAGAATTTCATGCCAAGGAGATAAGGTTACGAGTATGGGAAAGACATACCAGAAGAGTGATGGTGAGAGAAAGAGGGAGGCCACCAATGAAAGAGTGAGAGTAGGACTAGAGAAATGTTCTGCCCTCAACCGAAGGGGCTCCACACTAAGAATAAAAGGGAGCTTGACAGAGGTAAAGAGGAAGACTAGTGTGACAATGGCAAGAAACAGACTTGCCATCACAAAGATCGGATTATTCAAGCTAGGATCCTGGACCCAAGGCTTGTTGAGATTGATGAGTGCGGGAACCACATATCGCAAATCTACGAGCAAATGCATCTTCCCCATTTCTTGTCTACTCTCCATATAGAAAACAATATGAGTTTCAGGGAAAGAATTAAGTAGGTACTCGCTCACGAAGGACGTAATTGGCATGTCACATGTGTAATATTTATAGGCGTGCTTTTGCTCTGATGGCTCCTTGAGAGAGGGAGAGAGAGAGACAGAGAGAGAGAGTGTGTGTCATAAAGACAGAGAGTGTCACAAAGAGAGAGAGAGTGTGTGTCACAAAGACAGAGAGTGAGAGAGAGAGAGTGTGTCACAAAGACATAGAGTGTGAGAGAGAGAGAGTTTGTGTCACAAAGACAAAGAGAGAGAGAGAGAGAGAGAGAGAGAGAGTGAGAGAGAGCGTGTCACTTGTCACAAAGAGAGAGAGTGTCACTTGTCACAAAGAGAGAGAGAGTGTGTGTCACGGAGAGAGAGAGAGTGTGTCATTCATTCATTCATTCAAAAAGAGAGAGAGAGAAAGAGAGAACCGCGTCGATTTACAGGAAATTTCCACACGGTTTGTGCCTTTGCGCAGGAAGGACGTTGGCTTGAAATTAGAGCAGTCCCAGCAGATGCGCTATTTTCTTCATTTGGCTAGAATAGCGTGAGAAATGAGAAAAACTCACCTCCATCAGCTTATCTTCACCAACGCTAGTTTAGATTTTCGGAGGATTTGTGAACAGTGTCACGCCACATGAGGCGTGACACTATTCACAGATGTATTGATATTTTATTATTTTTTCTTCCTTTCTCTCACTCTCTTGAAGCTTTTTTCTTGTTCTTCTACATTTTCTCATCCACCGTCTTTCCCCTTTGGGCGATTGCTTGGCTATGGAGCACCTCAATATCTCTGCCAACAAGTTCTCCGGCGACGTCTCCGGCGCCCTCTCCTTGTGCAACCACCTCGCCTTCTTCAGAATTTCTCCACGTTTGCTTGGCGTCTTCTCCGACGCCGGATCGCCAGGTCTTAAGGAATTATCTACCAGTGCTTGAGATTGAGCGAAATGGGATACCGGCTTGAAACTCGAAATGCGAACACGAGTTTCCCATTATCTGCCGCTCGTTTCCATTAGGAAGAAGGAAGGCCAAGCACTGCCATTAAGATGAATGAGCAAGAACGAAACTTCCATTCCACTGCACTGAACCTTCAACCAAGCTGGAGGGATCAATCACCTGATTCACCTAGTTGGGCGTTGATTCTTGCTTAGTCCTATTCTGATTTTGGGCTGGAGCTTGAGGGAGAATTTGTAGGAGAATGGGATTTTTTCTAGTGAAAAATTCATGGCCATGGGTCATGTGGGGATGAGTGTAGACGAGGGGCTGCGTGGAGATGCAGATGCGTGGCAGCGTGGAGATAGGTTTTTAACAAAAATAAAAAATAAAAAATAAAAAGAATAAAAATGCTTATTTTAATAAACAGAGAAGAGTTTAGATAAGCTGATGGAGGAAGGTGTTGAAAAGTGGTTAGCTAAACTAGTAAAAGTGGGTTTTCATTAGCTATTGTAGATAAAATTTTAGATAAGCTGCTGTGTGTCAGTGGTTTAGAACTTTAAGGCAAAATAAAGTAAAAAAAAAATAAAAGAAGAGAAAATTCTACTATCATATCCGCTAAGAGGACTACTTAGTGATAGGTATGATTGTGATAAGTATGTTTGTAACAACAAGAATTTTGATTGTATTTGTTACGGTGTTTGAATTTTTAAATTTTATCTTAAAAAGTTAAATTATCTAAACATCTTTTTTAATTTTATAGTTGAATTCAAATTTTAAAAAATTGAACATTCAAGCGTGCAGTCTTCTTCTGTTAATTTTGTGCCCCTATATTGTGATTGGATTTTGATCAAATAATAATTTTTAGTTTTTTTAAAGAGACAAAAATGACGCATGAGAGACTTTCTAAATTTACTTAAAAATGTTAAGCTTACAAAACATTTTACAGGAAAAAAAAAAAAAAAAAAAAACTCCTACAAAGTGGTGTGTGTTAGAATATTATCTATAAAATGTTTTGTAAGCTTATAGCCTTATAATATCTCATCCAGAGGAATTCCAAACCATATTCACCCATACATAACAAGAGAGAGAAGTTTAGAGCATTCACGTCCGATTAAGTAAATCGCTAAAACACCGTTTTATTATTTATTCAGTTTTTAACTTTTTCAAAGCACTACAGCTGGTTGTGCATTTTATTTACTGTTTTTACTATTCCATCTATTTTTATCTATTTCCACTATTTTCAAAAATGAGTGAGGATAAATTGATTATTTTAGTTTAAAATAACAATATTTTAGCTATTTTAGTTAAAATAAATATTTTATTTAGCAAAGACATGTACATAACTTAATAATAGATTGTTATTTTTAAAATTAGTAAAAAGTGATAATGTGATATAAAGTAAAAAGAATTTGTATATAAAAGTAAAAAAATTTTGTATTATAGTAAATTTTTTTATTTGAATAATAGTAAAAAATTATTAATGTAATATAAAAAATAAAAAAATAGAAATATTTTGATATGGATTATTTTTAGAAAATATGAAAAAATGAAAAAAAAAAAAAAAAGTACATAAACAGTAAAAAATACTATTATATTCCGTTCATATTTTTGCCAAACAACACCAAAATTACAAGCAATCCTAGCCAGCATCCTTCCAATAAAAAAAAATAAAAAATAAAAAGAAAAAAAAAAAAGAAAAGAAAGGAAATTGCAATCCGTTCATGAGCATAATGACATTGACGAACTGACAACTTGATCTGTATGATAGGGCCATTAAAGCATCAAATGGTGGCCGTAGGATTTTTCTTCCCCTCTCTCCTCTCTCTCACGTGTTCGAAATTTTGACTAAAGAAATGATTTTTTTGCATATTATTTGTAATTTTTTATATATTATTTTTTTAAATTAATAATGTAAAAAATATATATAAATGATGTGCACGTAATGTCTCTTTCAACTACACCTATATATTTTGACCACTTCCCCTCTCTCCTCTCTCCCATGTGGCCTCCTCTCCTCTCTCTCATGTGGCCAAAATTTCTGCTACCCCTGTATATTTCGACCACTTCCCTCTCTCCTCTCTCCTCTCTCCTCTCCAGTCTCCTCTCTCCTCCTCGAAATTTCGGCTACCCCTACATATTTCAACCACCTCCCCTCTCTCCTCTCTCCTCTTCGAAATTTCGGCTACCCCTACATATTTCAACCACCTCCCCTCTCTCCTCTCTCCTCTCTCTTACGTGGCCTCCTCTCCTCTGCAGTCTCCTCTCTCCACCTCGAAATTTCGGCTACCCCTATATATTTCAACCACCCCACACACTGTGGAGCCCACCCCATGTGAAAGGGTGTTGGTACATTATTTGTACACTTGGTGTACAAGAATCACTTTCCCTCTTCTCTCCGGATAATGATAGTTGTACATCACCCCTACAACAAATGTACAACACCCCTTCACATGGGGTGGGCTCCACACACTGTGGAGCCTACCCCATGTGAAGGGGTGTTGTACATTTGTCCCTTCTCTCCTCTCAAGGATGATTCAGCAACCATAAAAAAAAATAAAAAAGAAAAAGAGGATGATTCAGCCTGTAATTATTTGCTTTTTATGTTTTGTTTAACTTGGTGATATGTTGAGCTGCATAATATTTGTTTCTTGATATTAATGTACCATGTAGAAAAATTTAGGTCCTTCAGGAAACAATATGCCCCTAGTCTGTATTTTTGCTTTACCTCTCAATCTTGTGCAGTAAATGTTTTGATTATTTGAAGCGAGAATGATTTAGAGATTCATAGTTTAATATCAACTCAAAAAATAAAGTAATCTCAACTTGCATGTGATCCATTTCCATTGCAAGGAAGGCACTTTGTGAGACTTTGTATGCTACCATGCTTGCTTTTTGGGTGGCTAGCCTAGGAAAGTAAACTATTAAAATGACATCTTTTTGTTCAATGCCTCTGCATGTTTGTTTCCTTAAATAAAGCTATCGATCAGCTTGACTACTGTTGACTGCTAAAAACTGATATAAGGAGTTGTTGTGCCTGCCATAACGATTACATTTAGCTGTTTAATTGACAATCCCCCTCCCATCTTTCCTCTTGTATGCACAACTACATTTGTTTATCATCTAATTAAAACAAGCCGGCCAGGTATTTTGTTTTAATTTTTTGTTTCACTTGTGACTCCCAAAGCTTATCTTTGTATCTTGGAGGGATATTAACCAATGGATAGTGGTTTATGCTGAGAAAAGCACCGATACTTATTAAGCTATTGTTCATGAACAACCACTATACTACTGTTGCTGCTATAGTTAGGCCATCTCCAACAGTTGGAGTTAAAATAACTATTCAAAAAGTGTCAATCTCTACTTTAACCATCGGCTATCTTAAAAACATTCCAACAATAATCTCTATCCCACTCTTCATTTTTTTAAAATATTATTTTTTAATATTTTTCTTTATTTCTTTATTTCTTTTCGCTTCTCCCTCTCACTCTTCGGTCTCCCCCAACCCCCAACCCCAACCCCAACCCATCTCCCCCAACCACCAACTTCCGGCCAAAACACTCTCCGGTCACTCCTCCTTGCCGGTGGGTTCAGTAGAATTCCACAACAACAACAAACACAAATTCTTACAAGGTTGATTACACGGCCTCAGGCTGTGTGAGTTGCATTGGCAACCCATTGACAGTCACGCCAAGATCGGGCTCAGCCTGAGCCTCCGACGACGCAAACACCTTAAACCCAACTCTCCGGGGCTGAGCCCAGCTCGTACTCGGGTGAGTCCTAGCGAACTCGGGCACCAAGTTCTTGCCCTGAGATGAGTCAAACTAATAGACGCCATGGATCAAAAGCTCTCCGAGAAATCTTGCCCTGAAGCTGGAAGAATTATTAAGAAGAAGAACAAGGAGGTGGCGATTGGTCGAATCTGAGTTGTAATATTCTTTGGGATCTGAGAGGCTAACCCATAACCGGTCGATCTCTTCCATCCCCAACAACCGGCCAACCCCATCAAACCACCCTTGCCCACCCACACCCAAGACCCATAATCGATCGATCTCTTCCGTCCCCATCCCCAACAATCGGCCAACCCCATCAAACCCACAACCAAACCACCCTTGCCCACCCAAGACCCATAACCGGTCGATGGTGGCTAGTGCAGTCAAAGGTCCCTTGTCGGTGGTGCGGTTACGAGTCAGAAAGCGAGCTGGTGAGTCCCCTCCACCGTCCCATTTGCGCCGATCAACTCGTCGACAGTGCCGAGTAAGCTGGAGAACGATCAGAACGCCTCGCCGGTGGAGAGGGCAAGGCTGAAAGAGGTCGAAGGTGCGTCCGGAGTGACGAAGCTATTGGCCTTTTCCTTGTCCACTGCTCGTTGGGGATGACGGAGAGACCGATGGAGAGGGACAGAGAGACAAAGAGGGATAGGGGGGAGAGAGAAAATATCAATAAAATATTTTGACTTGTGTGAACAGTGAATAGGCAACTCTGCCTATTCATTGTTCAATGTTAGATGAAAATTTTTACTTTGGCTATTCTGCTGGAGAACAAAATTGAGCCAAAATAGTTAGATTTAACCATTTTGGTTAGAATAGCATGTCTGTTGAAGATAGCCTTAGTCAATAATGGCTTAATAAAAGCAGGGGAAAGACAACACTGCACTCACACACCCAAGCAATGGAGTCTCACCAAGGCAAATTGAGAGGTCTCATCTCTGTGGTTAATTGGGAGCTAATCATGAATTTCCCGATAAGAGTTGATGACTTGATGGGGTCAAATGTTACGTTCCGCGTAGAGGGTTGATGGGGACGACTGGGCAAGTGGAAACCCTTTGCACTTTGCATGATGTGACTTCGACTATGTTGCCCAATCAGGGCCATCTATGATGCCTAATAGGAGGCAGCTAGATCTAGCACGTAGAATTTGGAGGAATAAAACTATAAAAATAATAAATAATAAATAATAAAAAAACAATAATAAACCTGAATGACCTCGATAGTTGTTCAAAACAGGTTCTGATGCATTTCATGCCCTTATTTCTCGCACGCACGATCCATTGTACTTTGTGGGGTTGTCACAATTCCAATATCAATGGCAACCGCTCCAAGAATTGAACTGATTCCCTTCGACCAAACTTAAAACATAGGGCTTATTTGGTAAGGATATGTACGTAACATAATAGTGAGTTGTTAATTTTGAAATTAGTAAAAATTAATGATATGATATAAAGTAAAAAAAAGGGAAAAATATATATTAGCCCCTCAAACTACCACTCATTCTTCGGATAGCCCCCCAAACTACCATTTTTTGATTTTTTGGCTCCATCCGTCTATTTATGCCGTTAATTTTAACAAAAATTGGCCAAAAACTCGAAAATACCCCTCCCTTAACCGTGAGAATTTCAAAGTGTAGGAGGGATATTTTCGAAATTCTGTTTAGAATTAATGGCATAAATAGACGGATGGGGCCACAAAATCAGAAAGTGGTAGTTTGGGGGGCCAGAATCTAAGCATTGGTAGTTTGGGGGGCCATCCGGAGAAAAGGTGGTAGTTTGGGGGGCTAAAATATATTTTTCCCTAAAAAAAAAATTTGTATTAAAAAGTGAAAAAAATTTGTATTGTAGTGAATTTTTTTATTTGAATAGTAATAAAAAATTATTGATGTAATATAAAAAATAAAAAAAATAAAAAATTTTTGATGTTAATTGGTATTAAAAAATATGAGAAAGCAAAAAAATATATATATATATATATATACATAAACAATAACCCACATTACTGTATTCCATTCAAGTGTTTAACAAACAAGGCCATAATTAGAACGTACTTAATACATAGTGAAACAATGCCTAATCCATTTGTACAAAGCTCATAATTATTAGGGGGGGAAAGAGGCTACGTAGTACTTGTTTAGCAGCTTCAAGTAGAGACTACCCACCTCACTTCCGCCAACGGGATGTTTTCCTTCTCCACAAATTCAGTTGTCAACTGTCCCCACAAAATAAGATAAAACAACATAATTATAATCCACTTGTTGATACAGGCATTCCAAGTAAAATCCAATAAGACATACACCTCTACACCCCTACTTTTAGTAGCTAATCCTCACCCCCCAAAAAAAAACCCAAATCAACTTTAATTAACAAAAATTCTTCAAATTAGAATCTTGGAGTCTCTAAACTACCATTTGTTTAATACCCAATTTAGCTTCTTACAAAAGAAACCCACTAAAAGTAGTAAATTTGAATTGTATTTTATAACCTAAAATCTTTCTAGAAAATGTTACTTCCATTCAACCAAAATATTTATAAGAAAACAGTAGCATATCACCCTTTCCAGCTAAAATTAACATTCTCTTTGTCCAAAACAAAATGAAATCCTTCCTGACAAAAAAAGGGCACCACATACATACATAAATATGTATACATAAAGAAAAGAGAGTGGGAAAGAGAAAGACTTGAATCGTTATTAATACAATTCTTTAAGAAAGAAAGGAAGAACGAACAAACAAACAAGATTTCAGTCAATCAACTACTGAAAATCCAAAGATCAAGGTGAGGCTTCTGCGAGTGGGGGGCATGTTTGCATGAATAAAATGTGTGCTGTAACGAGTGAGAGTGAGTACATACAAGTTATGCTAGCTTTTTTCTTTCATATAATATTAAACTCTTTAATTAAATGAGAATTATTTAAGGAATTTTTTTTTCTTTTTTTCTTTTTTTAGTGAAAAAAAAAAAAAAAAGGCAGGGGAGAGGGACCATCAGATGCTGGAACTCACTTTTTGAGCATAACATTAGTAGCATCTTACATGTTATCTATTATCTCGAACTATTTATGAAAGTTTCCAGTCATTTTCTACCCATTCTAATATCTAACTTTTTTCCAACAATACCACCCAAACCAAGAACATATGACAAAGGGCTTGTCTTACTAAACACGTGATACTGCATATACAGTCATACAAATGCACATAGTCAAATATCTAGTTCTAGATTAAAAAAAAAAATCCTAAAATTCTGAGACACCTAATTCAGTGATGCTAGAATCTATATACAATTATCACTGATTCATGATGAGCAAACTTGAGCTACAAGAGACTAAAAATGTTATGAAAATGACATCCTAGTGATGAAGATGATCAGAGAAACTTAAAATATGACTTATGGCAATAGCACTGTGATGGACAAAAAATAAATACTCCACCAGTCATTGAAGTAAACTTCCTGACAGCATATCCTTCAGGGCAAATGAATCTGTCATCCTGCAAATACTCTTGCGTCCTTGACCATCTTTCCTGCAAGAACATTTCATACGCCCATGAGCAGAATGGTCGTCTCTGAACCCCATCAACCAAAGAATTCAAATACTCTTCTCTAAATGCGTAACATTTAGATTGTGTCATGTCCCCAGTTCAACTCCCGAATCTGAGTTCTCAACAATAACACTTAAGTCACAAATACGATATGAAAATTGGAGAAATACATGAGACAAGCATTTTTGTACAATGTGTTAGCTTCTAGAACCCAGAATATGATCAAAATCTAGCAATTTGCAAAAGTAGCAAACTTCATACTCAAAGGGATTTTATCAAACACGTAGCAGAGATAACATATGAATGTACATAAACAGAGATAAATTTAAACGCCAGCAAAATCAAAGGAAATGCGTCTTACAGAGAAAATCCCCATTTCACCGAAGGAATGAGCCTCACAAACCCAAACTGAATCACCAATTCCCTTACGCCCAGGTTGTTCCTATAACACTACAAACCCAATCACTTACATCCAGGTTTTCCTCTAATTCATCTCCTTTTGGAGCAACCAAACTTCCCAGAAATTTTTCTGTCGCCCAGCAAACATGCAAGAAATTAAAATTGTAGATATCGATCTATTAATTTTCCCTTGCCCAAAACCGACAATATGATAGAATTCAAATCGGCTTTTCATCTTCTAAATAAATAATAATAATAAATCCATAAAAAAGTTAAAAAGCCTTAAAAATTTCATTTCTTCTACATTTTCCCACAGTTTCTCAGCAACCAAAAAACCATTTTAAAAAAAAACAACAACAAGAAGAAAAAATCAGACATGTGGGTCGTGACACTATCTAGTCGACGCAATTACATCCCAGAGGAAATCAATAGGAAAAAGATAGTAAAGCTTACCTCTGTGGATTGATTGTGGCGTGGCTCGACTGTTCTGCAACGGAGAATGTCATAGGTATATTAGTAGTGGCCTAGTGTTATGGGTATAATAGTATTGGGCATTTGTCTTATGCTCCGTTTGTTTCGGCGTAAAATGATTTCTGAAAAATGATTTCGGCATTTTCCGGTGTTTGGTTGGGGCGAAAATAACAGTCAACGAAAATCATTTTCGGTTTGACCGTAAAAGCTTCTTTAATTTTCGGAAAACGATTTACGATTTTTAAAACCGTAAATCGTTTTCCGAAATTAAGCTCTTCATCCTTACACGCATGTTTGATATCCGATCGTTAAAATTTAGCAATTGTTGGTCATCGGGATCCAGTCGGCGCCGGAGTCCGACAACATCCAGTCGCCGGAAACCTGACGGCGCCGGAATCAGGCCACCGGAATTCTGCCGGTGCAGGAATCAGGCGGCCGGAATTCTGCTATTACCGGAAACTGGCACCGGCAGACCAAATTCCGGCCGGGATATCGCCGGATTTCGGCCAAGCAGGTCGGATCTGGCCAAAACGGCCGGATCTGGACGGATCCGGCTATTGATCCGGCTGGATCTGGCCAAAACGGCCGGGATTCGGCCGGAACTCGACGGATCCGGCTATTGATCCGGCTGGATCTGGCCAAAACGGTCGGGATCCGGCCGGATCTGGACGGATCCGGCCATTGATCCAGCCGGATCTGGCCAAAACGGCCGGGAACCGGCCGGATCTGGACGGATCCGCCCATTGATCCGGCCGGATCCGGCCGAAACGGCCGGGATCCGGCCTGATCTTGACGGATCCGGCCATTGATCCGGCCGGAACCGGAAGACTCCGGCCTGAATCCGGCCATTTTGGCCGGATCCGGTCAAACTTTCTCGCCGGAATCCGGCAACGGCGACCGGACGTTGCCGGATTCCGGCGACAATTACCAAACTCTTATTTTTGCATTTCGTAATTTTTTCGTGCGAACCAAACACCGAAAAATATTTTCGAGAAAATCATTTTTTCTGAAAATGATTTCTTCGAAATCATTTTACGACGGAAATCATTTTACGTCGAAACAAACGGAGCATTAGTAGTATAATGGGCTTTTGGCCTTATTAGTTTAGTAAGCCTTTAAGTGGGTATATATAAATAAGACCAGCAAATTGTTTTAGTCATTTAAGTTGTAATCCAGTCTTAGACTGAAATGGAGGGTGAGTACCTCGAAATGCTCTTTGGAGGCCAAACACTTCGAAAGCCTATTTTCAATATAATTTTCCTTTACTGATTTCTTTACTGTTCTTTATAATTTCTTTCACATTCTGCCATTTCTATTCAATTCCATTTACATTTCTGAAATACAAACCCTAGAATTTCCTATCAACCAAAAAACCTGTTACAAATTGGTATAAGAGCCTTAGATCCAATTGCCCACTCTGATTTTCTGTCTATGAGAACTTGATCTAACACCATTATACTACTAAGGCAAAGGCCCAATACTATTATACCTATAACACTAGGCCCACCACTAATATACCTATGACACTAAACATGGAGAGAGAGAGAGAGAGAGAGGGAGACCGAGAGGTGAGTTTCTAGGACTGCCGAGAGAAAGAGAGAGAATCGCCGACTTTCTACTGTTGGGTGTGTGGACTGAAGGAAAGGCTAAGTTGTTTTTTCTCTTTCCTTTTAATGTTTAGATGACATTAGTCAGACTGTCCATTATAAACGAATGGCCTGGATCGGATTAGTGAATTTTTTTTTTTTTTTTTTGACAACGATCGAATTAGAGAATTGGGGTTTATGTTGTTTCATGTTAGTGGGAGTGCAATTCTATCATAAAAAGACAAGTAAAATATCCACGCTTCATACAGTAACTACAAAAAGACAAGTAAACGTGTAACAATTAATCATAAAAAATGAGAGTCCAAAATTGGACCAAAATCATCATAAATTAAAATTATTCGCATCAATCATATCAATATAATTAAAGTTTTCTATATAATAGGCAAACCATAACGCACAGTAAGTGCAACACAACCTTATTAAAAAAAAAAAAAAAAGCGCACACAATTTTCCCCCACTTATTTGTATACACTATACGTCATCAGCTAGTCAAATGTTGGCTCCGTTGTTCCCTTCGATTACAATTGCTTCAACTTCAACTTCAACTTGAGGACGCTGGGGGATGCAGGTGATCAGGCTCCATTAAAGAAAGAAGTCAAATGTTAGCTTCGTTGTTCCCTTCAATTACAATTGCTTCAACTTCAACTTGAGGTACAATTGCTTCATGTTCAACTTGAGGACGCTGGAGGATGCAGGTAATGATGAGAGCAGGAATGGCTTTGAGGATGTGACAAAACCAATCCAGTATCATTTCATACCAAGGAGATACGATAAGGAGCAGAGGAAACACAAACCAGAAGAGTGACAACGGGAAAAAGAGGGAGGCCACCAATGAAAGAGTGAGGGGACCGGAAAAATCTCCTGGCCCCAACTGAAGTGGCTCCACATTGAGAGTAAGAGGCAGCTTGGCAGAGGTGGTCAAGAAGAAGAGAAGTAGTATGGCATTGACAAGAGACGTCACAAATATTTCAGTATGGAAGTTGGGATCTAGAGCCCAAGGCTTGGCTTGGGGGATGAGGAGCCAAAGGGTGAGATTGATGAGTGGCGGAAAAACATATCGCAAATCTAACAAGAACTCCATTTTTCTCTGCTTTCCAAAAAAAAAAACAATACAGAGAACAGAGAAGTAGGCTAGGGGCGTGAATTTAATCTCTAAGCTTGTTGCTACTTTCTTTATAAAGGGTGACAGGGTGAGCGTGGGACCAATTTAGGTACTTCTCATTTTCGTGACAAAATACATTTTGATATTTTAAATGGGAGTGTTTCACTAAAATTAAGCTTATTTTCTTTAGGTAGGTTTTTAGGAAATCATTGAGAAAATTAAAGGAAACCCAGTAGATGTTATGCGAAGAAGGGATATACGAGAAATGGGAGGGAAAAGGAGGAGGCAAAGAGAGCCATTATTGCCCAAAAGCGAAGCAGGCAAAGAGAAAAAAAACAACGACTTTAAGACCGTAGGAAAACAGAGAGAAATAGAGAGTAGAGTACCAGCACAAGATAACAAAACGAAAATGACCACTTTATCTTAGATTTATGGTGGAGAAAAAGCCAGAAAGCTACTTGCTCGGCCAAAACTTTTATGGGTTCGATGCCATTCAGAGACTATTTTGACATATTTGTGATATATAGTACACGGTTTATGTGGTAACTTGTAAACATTACACAATTAACATAACAACAAACATCATCCTCACATACAACATTGCACAATCACAACATTTTTTTTTTTTTTTTTTTTTTTTTTGGACAATAACGTACAACATTACAAAATCAGAACAAATTCCAAAAGTAAGAACATTACAAATTAAATCAGACTCTCATACTCTCATTTTGTAAATACGTGGTCAAAGCAACGTTATTCTTGAGGCATTGAACTCGATCTCTGTTAGAAGAAAAGTATACCAACAAGAAAAAAACAAGAGCCCATGAACGTGCTAGTGCGAATTGGTGAATGCCGCATGTTTTATGTTTTTCTAGTTTCAACCTCCATTTTGGACTTGTATTTCACAGCTTCATTCTCGATTTCACACCATGCTTGTTCAGCCTTTAGACTTGCATGCCTGTCCCTCAACTTTGTTAACACTATCACCGCCCACACAAATTTCAGGATTGAGCCATTTCAATAAATCACAAGACCGATCATGCTGCATATATTATCTCAAATAAAATAAACCACTTTAATGTTTGAATCCTACTTATTAAAAAAAAAAAAAAAAAAAATGTTTGAATCCTCGTTTTATCTCAAGTGAAATTTTATGTTCCTATTTAATTTTGGCTAAAAGCAAATTTAAGTTGAAGGAAATTTTTATCACTGCACTTACCTTTATATCAGAAAACCAAAACCAACTGATTTAATAATTGCCCGCGGTGTTTATTTGACTTTAAAACTCGAGAAATTATGCGTTAGCAATCACATGTAAGACAACAAATGGTATCCATGGCCTGCCCCCGCCCTCTTCCCCTTACTGAGCAAAATGTTCATTACTTTTTCATATTTCTGAATAAATATATCACCATTACTCAATAAAAAGAATAAAAATCACGTGAATTCTTAATTTTTATTAAGAATTTACTAAAATGATTACAAATTGATCTTTATGTCTTTGTAGATTCTAACCAAAAAAAAAAAAAACTGATCTTTTGATTGGAGATTAATATGTTTTTATTATATTTTAGTTACATCAAGTTTACATTGTCAACTTTATTTGTATTTTATTCTTTTCTTTTTGAGTAATAAAATTTAGGGGTAATTACCTTTTCCCCCCATGAACTACCGGCCAATGTCATTTTGCCCCCACGAACTACCACTTCGACCAAAAGAGAGCATCAAACTTCCATTTTTATACACGTTGCCCTCTTCCGTCAGGAATTCCGTTAATTTTGGATGGAATATGCCATTTTTTACCGTTAATTTTGACTTAAAGACCAAAATACCCTCTACAGTAATTAATAAAAAAATATTAAAATTAATATATTTAAAAAAAAAAAAAAAAACCAAAAATCTGAAGGAACCCGCCACCCCTTTAGGTGGCCGGGTGGCCTGCGAGCCACCCCCAGAGGTGGCTCCGGCCACCTCTGGGTGGCTCGCGGCCCACCCCGGCCTAAGGGGTGGCCGCACGGCCTCCCCAGAACCTGGGGGGGCCGCGCGGCCACCCTAGGTCATTTCTAGGGTGGCCGCGCGGCCACCCAGCTTCCGGGGTGGCCGCAAGCCACCCCAGAGGTGGCCGGAGCCACCTCTGGGGGTGGCTCGCAGGCCACCTGCCGCCACCCCTTTCATTCAGTCTTTCTTTCTTTTTTTTTTTTTTAAATGAGGGTATTTCAGTCATTTTCAAAATTGAGTTAGGGCATTTACGTCTTTGCATGAATTAGACTGACAGAAGGGGGCAAAGTGTGTAAAAATGGTAGTTTGATGCTCTCTTTTGGTCGAAGTGGTAGTTCGTGGGGGCAAAATGACATTGGCTGGTAGTTCATGGGGGAAAAAGGTAATTACCTCTAAAATTTAACATATATTTTGTTTATATATGGAGGCATGAGTCATACTCATGGAATGATATTTTAAGATAAGAAATATTTTCAATATTTAATGTTAAACAAATCTAGTATAAATACAATATCATATTCATTAAACCTAGTGTCACGACCTAAGTGTCTGATTTTCTTCTTCTTCTTGTTGTTTTTTATTTTTTATTTTTATTTTTTAAAATGGTTTTTTGGTTGCTCAGAAACCGTCGGAAAACGTAGAAGAAATGAAATTTTTAAGGCCTTTTAACTTTTTTATAGATTTATTATTATTATTTATTTAGAATATGAAAAGCCCATTTGAATTCTATCATATTGTCGTGTTTGGGCAAGGGAAAATTAATAGATCGATATCTAAAATTTTAATTTCTTGCATGTTTGCTGCCTTTCTGGGCGACACAGAAAAATTTCTGGGAAGTTTGGTTGCTCCAAAAGGAGATGAATTAGAGGAAAACCTAGACATAAGTGATTGGGTTTGTGGTGTTATAGAAACAACCTGGGCGTAAGGGAATTGGCAATTCAGTTTGATAAACTGTATTTGGATTAAGGACTGATTATGGAATGGAAATGCAATGAACAAGTGAGATAAGGTAATTTGAGGAATGAAATCGGATTGGAAATTGTTGGCAAATTCGAGGATGCCTTCCCTCCAAATTTCTCAAACAATACAATTCAAAAGCTGGGTTATTCTAGAGGCTGGGGCCTTATATACTTGCCCAAACACTCCATCAAAACGCATATTACTAAACATAAAATGACACTACTGCCTTTCCACTTAAAACGAAACATACTACTAAACAAAACGCAGACTTCCTTCAACGCCCCATTTGATCAATTGCCCCCAGTTGTACGCTTGATCACTCAAGATGCCTCCAGCTGTTTCGCAACACCTTATAAACTTCATTCTCCTAATGCCACGTAGCCTTATCCTCACGCAGCTTCTTCACTTCAACTTCCATCTTCACTTCCACTCAAAGTTCGTTCCTTCATTTTCCTTATTTAGAACTGCTCGTGAGTCGGCTGGCAAAACGGGTCACCCGACACGACCCGTTTACGACCCGCTAAGACCCGCGACCCGTTTAGCATAGACCCAGACACGACCCGTTTATGTTAACGTGTCGGGGCTCCAGACACGACACGAACACGATAATTTCACGGGTCACCCGACACGACCTGTGAATCCGTTTATCATAATGGGTCGAATCGGGTCGACACCACCCGACACGACCCGTTTAGCTTAAAAGTTTTTTTTTTTTTAATAAATAAAATAAAAATTATTATTATTATTATTATTATTATTTTGGGAGGGGGGTTTTTTTGTTGGTATTTAAATTAAATAATAAACATTTATAACATGTGAAATTTGAAGTGAACTTCTCTCTAGGTTCTCAACTTTGGCGCTTAGCTCAAAAATCAGATAGGTGAGACCCAGCCCACCAGGGTATTAATGGAATCAAGGTGGTTTACATTAATTAGGCATATAAATTTTTATTGCGAGATTCAAATCTATACCCTAATGTGTGAATTTCGACCTTTTCAATTCAAATGAATTGAAGAGTATCTAGCTAGTATAATGTGAACGGCAAAATTGTTAACAAAAATGTGTAAAGACAATTTTTGCCCTTCACATTACACTAACCGGATACTCTTCAATTTATTTGAACCAGAGAAGATCATTGTCCCTAATGTGTACATTGTACCTAATCACTTTAAAAATTTCCTTAGGCCATTAAACCACCACCTTATATAATTTAGATAATTTAAAAACAAATAGTCCAGCACCCAGACACAGATTTAGTGCATAAATATATACATATAGAATGAGCCAAATAGAATTTTTAGAGCAAAGGACAATGTAATTTGCTTTGTGTAGGCCTTTTATTTCGTTTTACATCCATTTTTTTTTTAATAAAAAAATTACAATAAATAATGAAAAAGTACACATATCTCCCTCAAACTACTATTTAATTGTCAATGTATCCCCTAAGACCAACAAAAAGACAAAAAAGTCCCTAATTTTTTTATAAGACAAAAATATCCTTATAAATTTTTTTAAAAAAAAATACTAAAACTAAAATTTTTTTTAAAAAAATTAACTAAATTAATTAAAAAACAAAAAAAGGACAATAATTTTTTTTTAAAAAAAATCAAATGAAAAAATAACTGAAAATTATAAAAACAATTTTTTTTTTTTTTTTTTTTTTTTTTTTTTTTTAAAAAAAAACGAAAAAATAGAAACCAGTTTTTTTATTAAATTAAAAAAAATAACGTTTTTTTTTTAAAAAAATAAAGAACAATTTTTTTTTTTAAAAAAAATCAAACAAAAAAATAACTGGAAATTATTTTTTAAAAAATAAAATAAACAAACGAAAAAAAAAAGAAGCATATTTTTTAATATTTTTTTGGAATAAATTTTTGTTATTTTATATTTTTTTTAATAATTTTTTAAGTTTTATTTTATTTTATTTTAATAATTTGATTAAGGGTATTTTGTCATTAGGGGGACATTAACATTTTTTGGTAGTTTAGGGAAGGACATTGACACAATTGGTAGTTTAAGGAGTACATTGACAATGAGGTGGTAGTCTGAGGGGATTATGTGTACTTTTTAAAAATAAAAAAATAAAAAAAAATTCCTGTAATTCTTTCTATTCCGTTTAATTCAACAAATCTTGCCTTCTTGCAACTGGCAATATCTTTGCTGTCATGACATGGTGCTAGCAGAAGTATATGTAGCAATTTGCTTGTTATTGTTAATTTTGTCTTAAAATACCTCTATACTGCCATTAAGAGGGATTTGTTTTGACTACTTTGAATGCGTTGTTAAGTTTGTTTTAGGATACCCTCCGGATGAGGTGTTAATTTTTTCAGAGAAAAAATAATGGGCATCAGCAAGTTCCAAGGCCTTTTGGTGTGTTTTTCTACAACCGCTATTGTTTTTATTTTCCATTCTTAGTGATATGTATTGCTAGACTAAAACAAAAACTAATGCTAAATATCACATTTTATTTCATAATTATCTTAAAATGTTGGTGTAACAATTCTAACCAAGTAATGTTAGAAGGAGGACTAGAGAGCCATTGTGTCCTCCCATATGTCATGTAGCTTTTAAAATCACCATTAAATATTAGATGATCATTATTAGATTTTGATTCAATAGTGATTTTAAAAGTCACATTACATTTAATTCATTTGAAATGAGTCGGATAACGAGTAATTCTACATGTATATTAAGTGTCCATCAAATGTCTATTAAAAAATGAGGTGGTTTATAAAATCATCATTGATCATGTGATTGATCAAATGATGATTTTGATTAAATGGTGATTTTAAAAGTCATTTTATTTTTTAATGGACACTTGATGAACAATTAATGTACTATTAGAATTACTCTCGGATGACATAATGAGGACTCTCCTGCTAGCATTACTCATTCCAACCAACTGTTGGATTAGTCTTTGTTATATATATATATATATATATATATATATATATTCTGAGTTAGTTGGGACTTTTACATCAACATTATAAGATAAAAATACAATTTTTAACGTTACTCAAACAAATGAAATTTTAGCCTAATGGTGGATTCATATGGGATATAAATTTATGCAAATCCCTCCAACTATCTCTAAAAAGTGTCACAACTGTCATGTGTTGCTCATTCAGCGTTTGAGACGAACGTTGCCTCCGCCCTAGACGAACGCTGCCGCCACCCACACCGGGACTTCTGAGAAAATTCCACACCGGTAACTCTCCGTCTATTTCTTTGTCTGTGTTCTCTCTCTCTCTGATTTTTTCTGTCTGTCTTTCTCCGTCTCTTTCTCTGTCGGGGTCCTCTCTCTCTGTCTGTCTTGTTCAACCACAAAGTAGTGATGGTCGTGAATACGGTGAAAATGGGTTCCATTGATGTCCAACTAGATTATTATTTGGGTTTGATTGGTGATAGTTGGATTTTTTTGTTTCTTGTATTTTCTATTAATTCATTCTTTAGTCCTGATTCAAGTGTAAAGCAATTATTTCATAAGTTTTTGTATGTTCTAAAGGAAACAAAGTTGCATTAACGCACACAAGGTGTATGATAAAATGTCTCAACCAATTTTCCGAATTACTGATTGCAGGGAAATCAAGACCAATGAAGAATCACCGAGTTGATACTGGATCACTCTCTCCGGATTTGCTTTGAAAAGAATGTGAAAGTCGAAACCAAAGTAATTCTTGGTGATCCAAAAGAGAAGATTTGTGAATTTGTTGAGAATTTGCAGGCCAATTTGCTTGTGATGGGTTCCCTGTGCTTTTGGTCCTATTAAAAGGATGTTTTTGGGAAGTGTAAGTAACCATTGCACCAACCATGTGCAATGCCCAGTGATCATAGTCAAGGGCAAGGGGATTGCCTGATTAGCTAATAGGGGCTGTTTGTCTACTACAATTTGTGCTGATGCTAATGGGGCTCCAAGATCATGTTGTAATTTGGGAGTGCATTTGAGATTTGTGACCAAGTTTTAAGTGCCAAGTTGTTGTATTCAGGGCTGCTACTTGACCAGCTATGCTGTATTATCACTCTCCTGCATCCTTTTCAAGCTGTTTTGAAGTAGAAATTTGAGTATGGTGCATTATCTTATGTTTTCTGTTGTTGTAAATCGACGTTGTACTTGTGTGCTTATTTTTGTTGTAAATCAATGTTGTATCAAACATAGCTTAATGCTATTTAGAGGTCTAACGGATTTCTCCTGACAAATCATTATTTGCAAGGTCTAAGACTTGAATGCGTGAGAGAAGACATAATTGATTTTGGCTCAATAACAACATCGTTTTCTTAATTAAAATATTTCAATGCTTTTAATTCAATATCGAAGTTCATTTTGATTTTTCTTGTACGGTTTGTAACTAATCTTTAAGCATTTTGAGTTATATACGTTTGACACCAAACAACAATTTGTAAATCTATATATTTATTCAATGAACACTCTGCTTTGGTTAAGTTAGCCAAAACAGTTCCTCAATTTCTTTCACCATAAATATGTAGCTTAGCAAACCTCTCCCAAAAGAAAATATGAACTTTCAAAAACCAGGGATGTATTGAATTTCTAAAATTCATGCAGAATCATGCATGTCTTGTTCACTCACGAAAACATGCAAGAAACAGAACTTTCTCAAGAAAGCTGGTACCTTATATGCATGCATAAACCAAAACCTGAGAACTCGTGTACTCATGCATTTATATTGCCTAAATAGAATTTGGACATGGCACCTTAGCCTGGTATGCTGAGCATAGTTTCTATTAATGATCAATGATGTACAATTGAAATGTATCTACTAAGCTAAAAGATTACAACTGAACAGAGCATAATTCAAATTACAAAAAATATAAGCTATATCCTATTCTTTGGCTGTATAAGAAGCGGTGTAATCATCTTGAGCAACTGCAGGCTTTTCCTCTGTTATTGGAATTGTATAGCAAACTAGAATTTGAGTCTCTATGTGGATACAATGGCTGATGTAGATTCTGAGTTGGAACACTTTGCGGCAGGAAGAGACGAGCTGGAATTTATGGGATTGGTCATCTTACCATAAAACTGCCTAAGGAGTTGGAGATTGGACACCTACAACATTTCATATACGTGCAGTCATATACTAGCGAGTTTTAACTGTACACAAGACAAAAATCAAACAAACCAACAGAAATTCAACTATACCCACTAAATAGATAAATAAACACGCAGGGAACAGAGCAGCTTGTTTCAATCCTCTGCGACTTACCAGTTCGTCATTGGAATCCTTCAAATAAAGAGAAAATCACAGTTAATGAAGCACCCAATGGCTCCAACATGCAGTTAGGGAAATGAATGCCCGTCATTGGTCCTTAATTATCATTCTTATTCTTACAATCAATAAGAATTCTCAAGCTGTTCCACCAAAATCAACAACAAAAAACCAGTTATCATAGACACAAATTAGTTGAAAATCACAACTTCAGTGCATTAATAACTTCCCAAATACTTAGTTGTAGACATATACAAAAGCACATGTAGTACTCATTTACCATAGATGTTCATAACTGAAAAACCAATCACATATAGCCACATACAACCAAATCTTGTGCATTACAACCTCACAAAAAAGACCAATCAATGACAATGTAAAGCAATGAGCCTCTTCTATTACAATGTAAAGCGCCAATCAATCCCATCTATTTCTTTGTTGGCTCATCCAAACTTTATTTTCAGATTAGAGGATATGTTTTTACCCAATAAATGCCATAGTTTTAGAGTATTTAAGAAAAGAAAGACATTGGTGT
The DNA here is from genome assembly GCF_958979055.1 of Alnus glutinosa. Taxonomy (NCBI): domain Eukaryota; kingdom Viridiplantae; phylum Streptophyta; class Magnoliopsida; order Fagales; family Betulaceae; genus Alnus; species Alnus glutinosa. Next base: position 24,069,269 of record NC_084898.1, on the reverse strand, counting down.
ACTGAATAACTAGACATTGAAACACAACCTTATACCTCTTTTTCAAATATTCAAGAAGCTAAATAACTAACATCACATCCAGCATTTTATTTTCCAAAAAATCAGAAGTGAAGTAGAAGTGGTTTTCAACAGAATGTTTCCTTCGTATTAGAGGGCACTGTGACCCTAATTTTTTTTTTTTTTTTTTTCTCTTAATTCGTGGCCTTTTCTTTTGTAATTAATCCACTTATCCATGGCTTCATGGGTCGAGCTTCTGCTACAATGTGAGTTATGCTTTTCCCAACTAATCTTTAACTTCATGTATTCAGTTTATGGTTTATTTGGCTTAAAAATAGGTGCTGATGTTCATAAATTACTGTTAGAATCTATCAGAAGTGAAGTAAAACTGGGTTTTTGCAGATAACTTATCTGGGTTATTCAAGCAACCCATTTTTTGATTCTTGAAGCTACATAGAATCAGATGTGAGGAGAGAAAGACAGAGACTAAGACTGAGAGACTTACCTGTGGAGGAGCAGCGCTTGAACCGTCAGAGTAGCAACGTTGGTGGAAAGCCCAAATAGTTATGCTTCTACGAGACCTACAGAAGCATTGCCAAATTATTGCCAAATTTACACCAATTACCAATAAATCCGACAACTAATTTTGTCTTATGCATCCCAACTTTCAAATTTTTTATACCCATCTACTTATTCAAAACCAACAAATCAAAGATAAAAATTTAACACCCACATGAAAGGGGCCCTCCATAATCTATGGGAATAAGAAACACCCCAAAGAGCTAGTCCCAAAATTCAAAACCAGCACCATCATTCCCACACCCCAATACACCAATATATCAATCTGAATCATTCATCCGCAAGATAAGTTCATACAAAGGAGGGTGCTATGGACTTAGTCTTCTCCTTGAGCAACCTGCAGATACTAATAGAGATTACGTTGTTATAGCTGTGGTGTAGAGCTTCACATATAAGTCTAAAGAGTCGTTTACACCCACCCAATGGTGGCGCGTGAAGGCGCGTCACGCTAGGGCTTTGAGGGATGGATAGACGATTTCTGGTGGAGGCAAAAGCGTTTGTATTCTCGGTGATTGAAGGGGCGTCAGTGCTAAGGGCGGAAGAAAAGCGGAAATTTTATTCCAGTGCGGTACTTCTTAGTAACCAGTGCATCGAATGGCTGGTTTCGACTATGGAGGTGCTGAGGGGTGGTCATGGTCTGTCCGATTTTGACAAATCTTTCAGGGAGGAGGCGAAGGTGACGATAGTTCGTATTGGAGGTAACATTAATGGCCGGTTTGTGGAGGCAGCGGTCTATGGGGTGGGCGTTCAGAGAGGGTTTCTTCGTATTCCTGAGGGGCGGGGTGGATGGGGTTGGCTCAAGTTTATTAGTGAGTTGCATAAGGCTTTAGAATTTTTTGGTTCTTCGGTAGGGTGCGGGTTCGGTGTTTCCTCGCCGGAGGAGAAGTTAAGGGGGAAGAAGGTGGGGGTTTGTTTGGGAAAGGCAGCGGGACCACTGTCTTTCGCAGAGGCGGTTCGCTCGACGCCAACCATCAATGCTTTTGGTAGTCGGAATCTGGTCTTACAGGAGGAGGTGGCCTGGTGCGAGGAGGAGCAGTTCCCGATAAAGGAGCGGTCTTGCGCGATTGTCCGGCAGGCGGTGGACTGTTCCGCCTAGGAGAGAAGCCTTTTGGATCCGGTGGGTAAAGACTTCTGTGGCGTTGGTTCCAAGGTTCGAAAAGTCAGAGATTACAGTATAAGGGACAGCGACGTCTCAGTCTGCAGAAAGATTCTAGAACAGGTTGGAGTTTGGCTGGATTGGGTGAGTGGGTCTAACGTGGGCTGGAGCAGGATTTCTTCTGTTGGGCTGAAACTAGGCCGGTGCAGGATCTCTTCAGCAGTGCTTAGAAGGCCACGCTGTAGGGATGGTTTTAGGAAGTTGGGCTTTAAGCCCAACTCTAAGAAGGCTAAGAGGTTATTCCCGGATCAGGTTTGTGGTCTCGACGAAGCGAGGTTGGACGCTGGAATGTCAGGTTTGGGCTCTTCGGCGCCGGAAGCCATGGACGGGTCGATTTCTACCCTTCCGCTGGATTCGGGTTCTAAAGGATTTGAGTTTCCCTCTTTGGGGACGAATGCGTTGGGAGAGAGGATTCGTCTGTCTCTTCCAGTGATGGCGGACAGTGGGGCTCCCATTTACCCGTCAGAAACAAAATCGGTCATGAGGTATCAACGGAAATCGAAGGCCAAAGCGAGTAAGTTGGATATTTCCCTGATTGATGAGGCAGTGACAGCTTTGAGTTCGCCGATGACGCAGTATTTGGGTACTTCCCAGGCTTTGGACGGGTCTGTGGTTCAGAAATTGCCGATGCCAAGTGGGGGAGTGGGTCTACGGCGTGGGTTCCTTCTCCCGAGAGTTCCCTCCCCCTTGAGCGATTGCAAAGCGATGACTATTGATAAGGGTGAGACTCCCAACTCGAATGGCTTGATCCAATCTCAGGAGTGGCCGGTAGGGTTCAGCCCATCTGGGGAGATTGTTTTGTGGGACCAGGGAGAGAAAGGTGACTCTCCTCACCCCTTGGGCGTTATTCCTCCCGACTTACTTTTGGAGTGGGAGTCGGATGGTGCTGAGGATGAAGATTTGGCCCTAGCTTTATTGGATGCCATTGAGGAAGATTTTCATCGGGGGAGTATGGGGAAGTGGTATAAGATCAAAGGAAGGAGAGAACTGCAGAATCTGAAGAGCTCCATAAACTACGACGGTGCGAGTGTGCGTTCTAGGAGTAGAAGAGGAAAGGCTCAGGTTCTGTAGTTTGTGGGTTGTGTGTGGGTTACGGGTGTTGTGTTTTAGGGTGTTGGTTCCTGTGGGTTCTTGGGTGGGTTTATTGTGTGTTCATTGAGGGTTTGGGTTGGGGTTTTTTGTTCTTGTAGGTTTTGGCTCTCGTGGGTTGGTTTTGGTGGGCTTCTTTCTTTCTTTTTTTGGTCTGTTTTTTTTATTTCCAGCTTTGCGTGTTCTCTTGTATACTGCCGGTGTATTAAGGGGCGCCTGACGCTTTTAATAAAGTCAGATTATTACGTATCAAAAAAAAGTTATGCTTCAAAACCCCATCCATTCAAACAACCGAACAGGAAACCAAAGCCCCAAAGTAGAACAAACCCATCAAAGAAAAACGATGAAAAAGGTTCACAACAGCTTCACTTGTGGAGGAGCAGGCCCCACCTCGTCAATCGTTGTCTTCGTGGTCTTCTCCGAAGGCATCTACATCTTAAATAAAATAAAATAAAACCCCTTTGGTGGCTGTTTTTTTTCTCTTTCTTTTTAATGTTTAGATGGCATTATTTGGACCGCTGATTATAAACCAATGCCCTGGATTGAAAATCCTCTTTCACGTCGGTGAGATTTAAGGGGGGCCATATTTGCCAGCTGCCGGGGTTCGAGTATGAGAAATACAAACCAAAAAAGTGGTAATGGGAAAATGAGGGAGGCCATGAATGAAGGAGGGAGGGGAGCGGAAAAATCTCCAACAATCAAGTGAAGTGACTCCACCATAAGAGTAAAGCGAGCAGCTGCACTCACTTGAAGTGGCTCCACAATAAGAATAAGAGGGAACGTTTGGTACGCAAAAAAAAAAAAAACTCCAGGAATGAAATGATTATTTTTATAGAATAACTATTCTTTTGTTTGATTGCACATCATTATTTGTTTCTAAGTATGAAGTAATTAGCCACATTTGTATTGATCAATATCACAATATCAAAATCAAACTGGTCCAATGATGACCCTTTCTATGTCGCATACCTGTCAACTTAGTTGCAGGACAAAAGATAGAGGTTGCTTTTAAGGACTGCCCAAACCTAAGAACTCGTCCACAAGTTCTGAAGCATTTATGCCCTTATTTCTAGCACGCACCATCCAATGCACTTGTGGGGTTGTCACAATTCCCATATGAATGGCAAACACTCCAAGAATTGAACTGATTCCCTTCAACCAAACTTAAAACATAAGCAAAACATACTTAATGCAAGTGAAACAATGCCAAATCCATTTGTACGAAGTTCATAATTATTAAGGGGAAAGAGGCTATGCATTACTTGTTTAGCAGGTTCAAGTAGAGACTCCCCACTAGGTCTCGTATCTCTCCCCGACAATATCGCGACCTGCCTCACTTCCTCCAACGGGATGTTTTCCTTCTCAACAAATTCAGTTATCAACTGTCCCCACAAAAGAAAATAAAACAACATAATCATAATCCACTTGTTGATACAGGCATTCCAAGTAAAATCCAATAAGACATACACCCCTATACCAACTTTTAGTAGCTAATCCTCAAAACCCCCTCACAAAAAAAAAAAAAAAAAAAAAAAAAAAAAAAAAAAAAAACCCAATTGAACTTTAATTAACAAAAATTCTTCAAATTAGAATCTTTGAGTCTCTAACCTTCCGTTTGTTTAATACCCAAATTAGAAGCCCACTAAAAGTAGTAATTTTGAATTGTATTTTATATCCTCAAATATTTCTAGAAAATGTTACTTCCATTCAACCAAAAATATTTATAAGAAAACAGTAGCATGTCACCATTTCCAGCTAAAATTAACATTCTCTTTGTCCATGTTAGATTATATATTATTATATTATTATATATTGTGTATTGTTGTCCCACATGGGCTATGTTGTGTATATACCTTTCATGTACTAGCCTATATATATAGGCCTCTCATGTACAGTATTTGTGTAATTCAATATATATCCTTCTCTCAACATGGTATCAGAGCATAGGTTCTCAATCACCAATTTATTTATTCTTTTATCTTCCGGCCTCTTCCCAGCAATTTTCCGGCCCCGCCGTTGCTTCCGCCGTATCTCATCGCTCTGTCTTCCTCGGTTCCCCGTCTTCCAGTCCTTGTTTCAACCTGGTTTATATACCATTCGAAACCTTGGGAGACCACCGTGATAGAGCCGCAAAGAACAGCCCGATCGGAGCCTCCACGCGCCTCCACGCCCCGCTTGAAGATTCTGCCGCCGCCACACTCTGCTGCCGCTCCACCGCCAGACGATCCAGCCGTTCGATCGCTCCAATTTCAGCACAGATCCATAGATCCGCCGCCTAGCTGCTCAGGGACACCAATTTTGTCCAAATCCGACGGTGGACGCGCCTCCACGCGCCGCTAGAAGGTTGCAGTCTGCTGATTCACGCGCCCACGCGCCGCCACACCTCGCGCGTGTCCTCCACGCGCCAGCCTTTTGTAGCGCCACGTTAGCCCTAGTGCCACGTCAGCTGCTGCCACGTCAGCCCTAGTGCCACATCAACTGCTGCCACGTCAGCCCTAGTGCCACGTCAGCTGCTGTCACATCAGCACTAGTGCAACGTCAGCGTTGACTTTGACCGTTGACTTTGACCTTTGTCCGTTGACCGTTGACCTCTGCTGACCAGGTATTTTCTACTTATTTTCTCGTTCTGATTTCATTTTTCTGGTCTATTTCTGCATTTGGCATCTCCAGATGGCACAAAACGAGATTCTTCCTCATATTCATGCTACATTGGATGGCACCAACTACGTTGTTTGGTTCCAATCTATGAGGAGCTTTCTTAAAGGCCGCAAGCTCTGGCTTTATGTGACTGGGGATATCCCCAAGCCTACTAAAGTCGATGCCGAAACTGATGATGCTTTCCACACTCGTCTTATTGATTGGGACAGCAAACATCATCAGATTCTTACGTGGTTTCGTACCACCACCATTCCCTCTATTGCGGCTTTATTTGGCAGTTTTGATGATGCTCAGGGTGCTTCGAATATGCTTGCTTCTCGCTACTCATCGATTGATGGTTCTCGCGAGTACCAGATTATTTTTGATCTCTATCGTCTGAAGCAAGAATCAGATCAGACTATTACGGATTTTTTTGCTCACATGCAGTTCTTATGGGATCAGTTGGCTCTTTCTGATCCTGCTTGGAGGCACCCTATTGATGCTCAGATGTATGCTGCCCGCAGGGATCAGAATCGTCTCTATCAGTTTCTGATGGCTCTGCGGGATGATTTTGAGCCCGTTCGTGGGCAACTTTTGCATCGCTCTCCTCTTCCCACTTTGGACCAGGCTATCTGTGAGCTTGTTCGAGAGGAGACCAGATTGTCTACTTTGCGCTCTCAGCACACTCCGCATACTCATCCAGTATTAGCTGCTCCATCTCCTCAGACCGAGCACTCTGACAGGTCTGTTCGTGGACCCTCCAAGAATCGTGACAATCCTTTTTGTCGCTATTGTCGCCGTCGTGGGCATACCATTGACAAATGTTGGCGCAAGGCCAAATCTTCTACACCTGCTGCAGCTGTTACCACTACTGAGAGTGCTTCTTCTTCGGCTGCCCCAGCTACTCCCTCTGGCAACTCTACCGGATCTACTCTCACCTTATCTCCAGCTGACTTTGAGGCAATTATCAACCAGGTCCTCGCTCGTTCTGGTAATGCATCTTCCTCTGTCCTCTCCGTTTTGCCAGGTAAATCTTCCTCTTGGCTTTTTGACTCCGCCTGCTGCAACCATATGACGCCATATGCCTCTTCATTTACCACTTCTGTCCCTCCACCACATACATCTTTAATTCACACAGCTGATGGCTCTTCTATGACGGTTCAATCCTTAGGCACTGTTCATACACCTTTCCTTTCTGTTCCTGATGTCTTTCATGTGCCTAAATTATCCTTTAATCTCTTATCAGTTGGGCAACTGTGTGAATTGGGTTATAGACTTGTTTTTGACTACTCTGGTGTGTATGTGCAGGATCCTCGGACGGGCCAGACACTTGGGACCGAGTGTAGAATTGGGCGACTGTTTGAGCTTTCCTCCTTACTCATTTCCATCCCTGGTGTCTCTGCTGCTGCCGCTTCATCGCTGCCATCTCTTGCTCTTTGGCATTCGCGTCTTGGTCATGCATCTGTGTCTCGGGTACAGGTTTTGGCTTCTAAGGGTTTATTAGGTTCAGTGTCCAATAAGTCTTTTGATTGTATTTCTTGTCAACTTGGGAAACAACCAGCTTTGCCTTTTAATAATAGTGAGTCTTTTGCATCTGCTTCTTTTGATTTAATTCATTCTGATGTTTGGGGGCCTTCCCCTGTTCCTAGTATGAGTGGCTCACGCTATTTTGTGATTTTTGTTGATGATTTTTCTCGTTACACCTGGGTGTTTTTAATGAAATCACGTTCTGAATTATTGGATATCTATCGCAATTTTGCAAAAATGGTTGAGACTCAGTTTTCTAAACACATTAAAGCTTTTCGTTCTGATAATGCCTTAGAATATACTCAACAGGCTTTTCAAAATATTTTAAAACACTATGGCACTGTTCCTCACTTGTCTTGTCCAGGCACCTCACAGCAAAATGGAATAGCTGAACGTAAACTTCGGCACATTCTAGACACTATTCGTGCTCTTCTTCTTTCCTCTTTGGTTCCTACTCCTTTTTGGGGTGAAGCCACTCTCACAGCTGTCTACACTATCAACAGGTTGCCTACACCTCTTCTTGCACATTGTACCCCTCACGAGCGGTTGTTTGGCTCTTCTCCCATTTACCATCAACTTCGTGTTTTTGGTTCTGCTTGTTTTGTTTTGCTCCAATCTCATGAACGTACCAAACTCGAGCCTCGTTCTCGATTATGTTGCTTTCTTGGGTATGGGGTAGAACAAAAGGGTTATCGGTGTTATGATCCCTTGTCACACCGCCTTCGCATCTCTAGAAATGTGGTCTTCTGGGAGCATAAGTTATTTCATGAAGTAGGGAAATTTTGCATGCCCTCTTTCCCTCCCTTTACCACACTTCTAGAGACACCTCTCTCTCCCTCTACCTCTGATGATATTTGCCCCGAGTCTTCCTCACTTGAGTCGCAGTCTTCCAATGCTCATGATGACGCTACGCCTGAGTCCCCAGATTCTGTTCCTTCCGAGGCTCCGACTCCTGCCTCCCCACCTGCTCTTCGCCGATCCACTCGGGTAAAGTCTCTTCCATCTCATCTCCAGGACTTTCATTGTTTTCATGCCTTAGCTGCCTTACATGAACCTCACTCCTATCGTGAGGCTTCCACTAACCCTCTTTGGCAGGACGCGATGAAAGAGGAACTTGATGCATTACACAAGAACCATACATGGGATCTGGTTGACTTGCCTCGAGGGAAGTCTGTTGTTGGGTGTAAGTGGGTCTACAAAATCAAGACTTGTTCTGATGGTACTGTTGACAGATACAAGGCTCGTCTTGTGGCCAGAGGTTTTACTCAGGAGTATGGTGTGGATTATGAGGAGACCTTTGCTCATGTTGCTCGCCTATCTTCTGTGCGTGCTCTATTGGCTGTTGCCGCCTCTTGACATTGGTCACTTTCTCAAATGGATGTAAAAAATGCCTTCCTTAATGGCGATCTCAGTGAGGAAGTCTATATGCAGCCACCTTCTGGTCTCTCTTCTCCTCCGAACAAGGTCTGTCGTCTTCGTCGGGCTCTCTATGGACTAAAGCAAGCTCCACGGGCATGGTTTGCTAAATTTAGCGCCACTGTCTCTAGTCTTGGCTACTCCATCAGCTCTTATGACTCTGCCTTGTTTATTCGCCACACAGATCGAGGCATCATTCTTCTGTTGTTATATGTTGATGACATGATTATCACTGGCAATGATTCTCTTGGTATTCTGGAGCTCAAGCAATTCCTCAGTCAGCATTTTGAGATGAAGGATCTTGGCACTCTCAGCCATTTTCTTGGCCTTGAGATTTCTTCTTCTTCTGATGGTTTATATTTGACACAGGCTAAGTATATATCTGATCCGCTTTCACGGGCCAATCTCACAGACTGTAAGATCGTCGACACACCGACTAAGCTCAATGTCTGCCTCAATCTACAGGATGGCGAGCCTCTCCGTGATCCGTCTCTCTATCGGCATTTGGTTGGTATCCTTGTCTATCTTACTGTTACTAGGCCTGATATCTCATATGCTGTCCATCAGGTGAGTCAGTTTATGGCTGCTCCCCGTTCTACTCATTTCTCTGCTGTCCTTCGCATCCTTCGCTACCTCAAGGAGACATTATTTCATGGGCTTCACTTCTCCTCTCTGTCTCCTCTTGAGTTGTATGCTTATACTGATGCGGATTGGGCAGGTGATCCTACAAATCGTCGCTCCACCACCGGTTCTTGCTTCTTACTTGGCACCTCTCTTATTTCTTGGCGCAGTAAGAAGCAATCTGTTGTTGCTCGCTCTAGCACTGAGGCAGAATATCGTGCTTTAGCTAACACCACCTCGGAGCTCCTTTGGTTGCGATGGCTATTACAAGATATGGGTGTCACTCTTTCTTCAGCTACTCCTGTCTACTGTGACAATAGAAATGCTATTCAGATTGCCCATAATGATGTTTTTCATGAACGGACCAAACATATTGAGATTGATTGTCACTTTGTCCGTCATCATCTTCTTCAGGGTTCTCTACAACTTCATTCTGTCGCGTCTCATGATCAGTTCGCGGACCTCTTCACAAAGTCTCATCCTCCAGGGCGGTTCCACGATCTTGTGTCCAACCTCAAGATGGTCTCTTGCACTCCACCTTGAGTTTGAGGGGGGGGGGGGGGGGTGTTAGATTATATATTATTATATTATTATATATTGTGTATTGTTGTCCCACATGGGCTATGTTGTGTATATACCTTTCATGTACTAGCCTATATATATAGGCCTCTCATGTACAGTATTTGTGTGATTCAATATATATCCTTCTCTCAACAGTCCAAAACAAAACGAAATCATTCCTAACAAACAAACAAGCACTACGTACATACATAAAGAAAAGAGAGTGGAAAAGAGAAAGACTTGAATCGTTATTAATACAATTCTTTAAGAAAGAAGAAAGAAAGAAAGCAAGAAATAAAGAGAGAAAGAATGAACAAACAAACAAACAAACAGGATTTCAGTCAAACAACTGCTGAAAATCCAAAGATCAAGGTAAGGCCTCTGCAAGTGGGGCATGTTTCCACGACTAAAATGTGTGCTATAACGAGTGAGAGTGAGTACATACAAGTTATGCTAGCTTTTTTCTTTCATATAATATTAAACTCTTTAATTAAATGGGACATATTTAAGGACTATTTTTTTTTTCTTTTTTCTAGTAAAAAAAAAAAAAAAAAAGGCAAGAGAGAGGGACCATCTCACTTTTTGAGCATAACATAGTAGCATCTTACATCTTATCTATTATCTCGAACTATTTTATGAAAGTTTCCAGTCATTTTCTACCCATTCTAGTATCTAACTTTTCTCCTACAATACCACCCAAATCAAGAACATATGACAAAGGGCTTGTCTTACTAAACATGTGATAGAGCATATACAGTCATACAAATGCACATGGTCAAATATCTAGTTCTAGATTAAAAACAAAATCCTGAAATTCTGAGATACCTAATTCAGTGATGCTAGAGTCTATATACAATTATCACTGATTCATGATGAGCAAACTTGAGCTACAAGAGACTATAAACAAGTGAAGAAAAGCAAAGAGATCAGCACAAACAGCGTCAAATGCAACAAACAGATAAGAGTAGAGATCGAATCTTTGATTCAGCATCTCTCAACACTTCCATCTTATATAATAAGCATAAATTGGGATATGAAACCCCCAGCATCAAAAGCAAAAATGTTATGAAAATGACATCCTAGTGATGAAGATGATCAGAGAAACTTAAAATATGACGTATGGCAATAGCACTGTGAGGGACAAAAAATAAATGCTCCACCAGTTATTGAAGTAAACTTCCTGACAGCATATCCTTCAGGGCAAATGAATCTGTCATCCTGCAAATACTCTTGAGTCCTTGACCATCTTTCCTGCAAGAACATTTCATACGCCCATGAGCAGAATGGTCGTCTCTGAACCATCAACCAAAGAATTCAAATACTCTTCTCTAAATGCATAACATTTAGATGGTGTCATGTCCCCAGTTCAACTCCCGAATCTGAGTTCTCAATAATAACACTTAAGTCACAAATACGATGTGAAAATTGGAGAAATACATGAGACAAGCATTTTTGTAAAATGACTTAGCTTCTACAACCCAGAATATGATCAAAATCTAGCAATTTGCAAAAGTAGCAAACTTCATGCTCAAAGGGATTTTATCAAACACGTAGCAGAGATAACATATGAATGTACATAAACGGAAATAAATTTACAAAGAAAAAATCAGACATGTGGGTCGTGACACTATCCAGTCCACGCAATTACATCCCAGAGGAAATCAAAAGGAAAAAGATAGTAAAGCTTACTTCTCTGGATTGATTGTGGCGTGGCTCGGCTGTTCTGCGACGGAGAACATAGAGAGAGAGCGAGGGAGACCGAGAGGTGAGTTCCCAGGACTGCCGAGAGAAAGAGAGAGAATCGCCGACTTTCTGCCGTTGGGTGTGCGGACTGAAGGGAAGGCTAAGTTGTTTTTTCTCTTTCCTTTTAATGTTTAGATGGCATTAGTCAAACCGTTCATTATAAACGAACGGCTTGGATTGGATTAGTGAATTTTTTTTATTTTTATTTTTTTGATATCGATCGAATTAGAGAATTGGGGTTTATGTTGTTTCACGTTAGCGGGAGTGCAATTCTATCATAAAAAGACAAGTAAAATACACACACTTCATACAGTAACTACAAAAAGACAAGTGAAAGTGTAACAATTAATCATAAAAAATGAGAGTCCAAAATTGGACCAAAATCATCAAAAATTAAAAGAGTAATGATTCATCACGACTTAAAGATACAACTTTTCACCACCTTGTCTATGTGGCAAGGTGGTCTCCCACTACTTTTTGAGTTTTTTAATTTTTTAAAAATAAATTAAGGTGAGGGACCACCTTGCCACATAAACAAGGTGGTGAAAAGTTGTATATTTAAGTGGCGTTGAATCATTACTCAAATTAAAATTATTCGTATCAATCATATCAATATAAGTTGAGTTTTCTATATAATTGGCAAACCATAACCTACAGTAAGTATAACAGAACCGGGAAAAAAAAAAAAAAAAAAACAGCACACACAATTTTCCTCCACTTGTTTGTATACAAAGGCCGATCAGGATCCATAAAAGAAAGAAGTCAAATGTTGGCTTCGTTGTTCCCTTCGATTACAATTGCTTCAACTTCAACTTCAACTTCAACTTCAACTTCAACTTCCAACTTCCAACTTGAGGACACTGGGGATGCAGGTGATCATGATCCATTAAAGAAGGAAGTCAAATGTTGGCTTCGTCGTTCCCTTCGATTACAATTGCTTCAACTTCAACTTCAACTTGAGGATGCTGGGGGATGCAGGTGATCAGGCTCCATTAAAGAAAGAAGTCAAATGTTGGCTTCGTTGTTCCCTTCAATTTCAATTACAATTGCTTCAACTTCAACTTGAGGTACAATTGCTTCATGTTCAACTTGAGGACGCAGGGGGATGCAGGTAATGATGAGAACAGGAATTGCTTGGAGGGTATGAAAAAACCAATCCAATAGCATTTCACACCAAGGAGATACGATAAGGAGCATGGAAAACACAAACCAGAAGAGTGATAATGGGGAAAAGAGGGAGGCTAACAATGAAATAGTGAGGGGACCGGAGAAATCTCCTGTCCTCAAGCGAAGTGAGTCCACACTAAGAGTAAGAGGAAGCTTGACAGAGGTGGTCAAGAGGAAGAGTAGTATGGTAATGACAAAAGACATCACAAATATTTTAGTTTGGAAGTTGGGATCTTGAGCCCAAGGCTTGGCTTGGGGTATGAGGAGCGAAAGGGCGAGATTGATGAGTGAGGGAAAACCATATCGCAAATCTACCAAAAACTCCATTTTTCTCTGCTCCTCCAAAGAACAACGATATAGGCTGCTCTGTGTGTGTGAGATAGAGAGAGCTAGGGAGAGGGAGAGGGAGAGAGGGGGGGAGGTCTAGGTTTTGTTGGCGATTTTGTTGTGTCCAAATTGAGGGATCGGAGTCCGTTTATATAGCGGGTCGATGTTGTTTGGGTCCGCTTGCTTGTTTGTGTGTGCAGGATCTGGCCGTTGAATCTATTCATTCTAGATCTTTCTGATCTAGAATTTATTTGGACAAATTCCACTGCCTGTTGGCTGTTGCATTATTCTTTTCCATTGATATTATTATTATTATTTGTATTGTGGGTTTTTATAAAACCAAGTTATCGAAAGAAAAAGCACAAGAAAGCCTAGCAGTTCTAACTCACCACAACAATGTACTGAGAACAAAAAATGAAAAAAATGGGTACCAGCAGTTCTAACTCACCACCACCACAACCTGCATTATGACATCATAATCAAATGGTCAGAAATTGTCTTTGGGAAGAAAAAAAAGTAATAAAAGAAAAGAGCTATTGAAACTCTGAATTGCCTCACTAGTACTCAGGCTAGGTATTTTTTAACACCAGATCACTTATAATTATGTCATCTCACCAGCCAGAGAAAATACAAAGAACAAACCAATTGCCCAGGAAGAATCTTTGTTTATATATATGCATGACCAAACACACACAATTCAAGGTACACCTGATATACCTACCTCTTTCTGAAGTTACACACACACAGAGCAGCCTGTATTGTTTTTTTTTTTCTTTTTTTTTGAGGAGCAGAGAAAAATGGAGTTTTTGGTAGATTTGCGATATGTTTTTCCCCCACTCATCAAACTCACCCTTTCGCTCCTCATACCCCAAGCCAAGCCTTGGGCTCAAGATCTCAACTTACATACTGAAATATTTGTTATGTCTCTTGTCATTGCCATACTACTTCTCTTCCTCTTGACCACCTTTGTCAAGATCTCTCTTACTCTTTGTGTGGAGTCACTTCGCTTGAAGGCAAGAGATTTCTCCGGTCCCCTCACTCTTTCATTGTTAGCCTCTCTCTTTTTCCCATTATAACTCTTCTGGTTTGTGTTTCCCCTACTCCTTATCGTATCTCCTTGGTATGAAATGCTACTGGTGTTATGAGCCTGATAATTTGAGTTTGGTAGGCTCATAACAACTGGATTGGTATTTTCACAACGAAGCCAACATTTGACTTCTTTCTTATCTTGATCGGCCTTTGTATACAAACAAGTGGGGGGAAATTGAGTGTGCTGTTTTTTTTTTGTTTTTTTTAAAGGTTGTGTTACACTTACTGTGCATTATGGTTTGCCAATTATATAGAAAACTGTACTTATATTGATATGATTGATGCGAATAATTTTAATTTCTGATGATTTTGGTCCAATTTTGGACTCTCATTTTTTATGATTAATTGTTACACTTTCTCTTGTCTTTTTGTAGTTACTGTATGAAGCGTGCGTATTTTACTTGTCTTTTTATGATAGAATTGCACTCACACTAACAAGAAACAACATAAACCCCAATTCTCTAATTCGATCGCTACCAAAAATAAAATAAAAATTCACTAATCCGATCCAGGCCGTTCATTTATAATGAACGGTCTGACTAATGCCATCTAAACATAAGGAAAGAGAAAGAACTTAGCCTTCCCTTCAGTCCGCACACCCAACGGCAGAAAGTCGGTGATTCTCTCTCTTTCTCTCGGCAATCCTGGAAACTCATTTCTTAGTCTCCCTCTCTTTCTCCATTTTCTCCATCGCAGAACAGCCGAGCCACGCCACAATCAATCCACAGACGTAAGCTTTACTATCTTTTTCCTTTTGATTTCCTCTGAGATGTAATTGCGTCGACCGGATAGTGTGACGACCCACATGTCTGATTTTTTCTTGCTGTTGTTGTTGTTGTAGTTGTTTTTTTTTTTTTAAATGGTTTTTTGGTTGCTGAGAAACTATGGGAAAACGTAGAAGAAATGAAATTTTTAAGGCTTTTTAACTTTTTTATAGATTTATTATTATTATTTATTTAGAAGATGAAAAGTCCATTTGAATTCTATCATATTGTCGTGTTTGGGCAAGGGAAAATTAATAGATCAATATCTAGAATTTTAATTTCTTGCATGTTTGCTACCTTTCTGGGCGACATAGAAAAATTTCTGGGAAGTTTGGTTGCTCCAAAAGGAAATGAATTAGGGGAAAACCTGGATGTAAGTGATTGAGTTTGTGGTGTTATAGGAACAACCTGGGCATAAGGGAATTGGCAATTCAGTTTGATAAACTGTATTTGGATTATGGACTGATTATGGAATGGAAATGGAATGAACAAGTGAGATAAGGTAATTTGAGGAATGAAATCGAATTGGACATTGTTGGCAAATTCGAGGATGCCGTCCCTCCAAATTTCTCAAACAATACAATTCAAAAGCTGGGTTATTCTACAGGCTGGGGCCTTATATTGTTGCCCAAACACACCATCAAAACGTATATTACTAAACATAAAATGACACTACTGCCTTTCCACTTAAAACAAAACATACTACTAAACAAAACGCAGACTTCCTTCAACACCCCGTTTGATCAATTGCCTCCAGTTGTACGCTTGATCAGTCAAGTTGCCTCTAGCTGTTCCGCAACACCTGATAAACTTCATTCTCCTGATGCCTCTTAGCCTTATCCTCATGCAGCTTCTTCACTTCAACTTCCATCTTCACTTCCACTCAAAGTTCGTTCTTTCATTTTCCTTATTTAGAACTACTCGTGACATTTCCCACCCCTTTCAAAACACTTTGCTCACAAGGTATGGGTAGGCGTGTTTCAGGTTGTAAAATTCCTCCCAAATAGCGTCATCAAGGTTACTGCCCTTCCCAACAAATAAGCAGTTCTATGCACATTAATAAATGAAACCAGCGTGTGGGGGGAACATTTATTTCCCTCAAATTCCCCACCCACCCCCGAAAACCCTCTCTCCCTCTCTCTCTCTGTCTCTTTCATTCCAAGCCAGCAGGACGAGCTCTACAACTGTCGTCCAAAGGTGGCCAACCCTCTTTTTTTCTCTTTGTTTAAATTAAAGGGTTAAATACCGTATTAGTACTTGAGTTTTTAACTTTTTTAAATTTAGTACTTGAGTTTTCATTTAGTACTTCTATTACATTTTTTGTCCAAATATTAACGATCTGTCACGTGTTAACCGCTGACTTAAGTACCAATAGGGTATTTAATCCTAAATTAAAAGTGATGTTTGTTGTACACAACTCCTTTGTTTTCATTTTAAAAAAAATAAATAAATAAATTTGCTTGACACATTTTGTGTTAAATTATTGAAAGAGAAGTTTCTAAGTTTCTTAATATAACACCGATGAGTCAGCGATGACATTCCAATAAAAAAAAAAAAAAAAAAAAATTGAAGATGTTGATGGGGACCACTCAATAACTAGAACTAGAAGCACACGCTTCTTTGCCACTAGGAATGTAAATAAATCAGTCCGTTTGATAACCCGCTCGATATCTGTTCGGTTTAGCCTAATCCGAACTCGAGCTCGATACTATTGAAACTCGTTCGTTACTGTAGAAATCCGCTCGATTAGTAAATGATACATACCCGACTCGCTCGACAAAACTCGATAGGAGCTCGCGAGCTCAGTTCGTTTAAAGCTGAACCGGATCGCTCGCCTGATTCGTTAGTCCAACTTGTTAGCTCGTTCATATCTCTTATATATTACTAAAAATGAGTTATATAAATTTAAGCATGTATATTAGTAATTAAGTAATATATGTTATATATGTTACTTAATATTTATGTGTGTGTATTAGTTAACATACTAACTAGTTAATTCATAATTCCCAAGGGGTAGCTCAATCGGCTGGAGACCACGCCTCATGAAGCGGAGGTCACTAGTTCGAATCCCCCCTCTTGTATGGACATGTCAAAAAAAAAAACTAGTTAATTCATAAATTAACGTATTATCTAGTTTATTAACCTATAGTAAATAAATGTAATTAACTATATGTTACTCAATATATATATATATATATATGTAGGAGAAAGTACACTTTACCCCCCCTGATGTATCCACCCATTGGCAATTTGACACCCAATGTTTAATTTTTGGTAGATGACCCCCCTGAAGTTGTAACTGTGTTTCACAATAGACCTTTCGTCCACTTAGTCCGTCCAAAGAGACGGAAAAGAGGTCACGTGCAACGCACATGACCTTTTAAAGCCAAACTTTCCAAAATTGTCCCTGTTCAAAACGGTGAGTTTGAGACAAATTGTCACTCACTATCGGACAACGCCTAACGTCCCCACCAGACAAATTTTCGCAGTACTAGACCCCCCTAATGGTGGTGGCGTTGGGTGAACTACCAACTGGTGCTGGAGCATCGATTCTCGTGGCAGTACGAAGACGGGTTTGACGTGCTAAGATTCTCAAAAGCTCCATTAATGGCAATATCATGCCTGATTTAACTGCTTTCTCTGCAAGGTGTTAAAATACTTTAGCATGCATCACCCTGTAAAATAAAGCTCAACGACAAAATATGCAAGAGAAGCACAAGTGAACAAGACTGCATACACTCAGCCATGTCAATTCTCCATGATTAGCAAGACACAAAGCTAGTCCTCTTAACTCATGACCCTGTAAAGCTCCTTTTACAAAGCCTGCATGAGCTAACCTCTTAAGAGCTTCACAAGCAATCACCTTGTGCAGTAGCATCTGCAACATCAATAAGATCCAAAAATTCCTTTGCGAATTTCACTATTCCTTGAACAGCTTCCACAACATTTTCTTTCTTAGCTGTTAAACTGAGAATGTCATTCAAATCAAGCCCAGTAGTGTTGTTTTTCTCTACCCATTAATAATCCTATGTTCAACCCTGTTCTACCCAACAGAAACAGAGGCCCATTGCTTCACGTTTTCTTTGTGTTCTCTCCCTTTTCTGAAGCTGGTATAGAAAAGCATGAAGTCACAACGTAGACTACGTAGTCACAACCGAAACAGAGGCCCATTTGCTTCGCGTCTTCTTCGTGTTCTCTCTCTCTCTCTCTCTCCCTGTCTGTAACGTGCACCACTGTAGATTTAACGTTTGTTTTGGTTGTTCCCTGTAATTGAATCTCTCTGAATGCTTTAAGATTGGCAGGTTATAATGAAAGAGGGGCAAAAACCTGTCGCGCCACGTCGGCGTGTTTGGGCTCGAGTACCACCACCATCTCTCCCTTTGCTACTCTTGAGTACTGACTGTGTCTCCGACAAGAACCGCTTATTATAATTTTGAGACGTAAAAAGAAGCAAGAGAAATGGGCTTCCCCTTATTAAAAATCCTACCTTCAGGAGAATCAGTACACTTTGGTGACTTAATTAGACCCCAAACCGTAGACTTTTTGAGTTAAAGATGCAATCGAGCAATCGATGCAACAAAGAAGCTGCTGCTCCTCCTTCCCGCTTTCAAGCAGCAGCCAGCTAGTTCCATTTTCAGCTTTCTTGCTTGTGGACTGACTTTGTAGATCACTGAAGAAGCAGGTGCATGCATGCATGGGCATTGCGTACGTGTTATTAGTTTCCTCTGTTCTTCCCTATGCAAGTGCTCTCGTGGTGCCGCGGCAGTGCTATTGGTTCTGGGCTTCTATTTACGAAGTTAAAGAGTCGAAGTTAGCTATTAAATGAAATGGTGCAGCGTAGAGTTAGAGCAGGAGGATCTACGAACAGCAGTAATGGTGATGCTACCTTTCGGCTCTGGTGGCATCGGTCTCCGGCACCACCATTAGTGATGGGTCATCGGTCTCCGGCACCACCAATGCCAACTCCTCCACACCTCACCGCACAGAAACAAGCACAAAACATAAACAAGCACCGACAGGAACAAGCCCAAGACACCTCACCGCTCGTGTCCACCATGGAGGCCCTGGTGGCAGACGACGGCGTCATCTTGCTCGGCTACCAACTCAAGTCCCCGGAGGCCGACGAGCTCTTCTGGGAACTATGCCAGATTAGTGGGAATTGGGACCGAATGTTGGTGCCGGCGATGAGCTTCGTCGGTAAGTCGTTGGCACTCGTTGATGGCAACGTGTGGAGACAGCTTGAAGAGGGCCTCAAGGTAGCAAGAGTATATTGAGTCGCTGCACACCGTTTTGAGTAGGGCCGGCAATTTTGACACGACACGACAATCCGACACGAACACGACACGAAATTAGCGGGTTTGGGTCATAAACGGGTAGAGACCCGTTTATCTTAGTTTGAGGGGTCGGGTTACGGGTCACCCGCGGGTGACCCGCCAGACACGATTAGCTTTTTATATATATATATGTTCACTTATTTGTCCTTAATGCCTACGGGGCAAACTTAGGAGTCCAAGTCCAGATCTGTGATATCATTGGGATCTTGGGCATCTTGGAAGAGATCAAAATTATAATGATGTTGAGCAGAAGATTCTGCAGTGGATGCTTTATATATATATATATATATAAAGGAAATGGGATTAGATTTAGTGATTTAGAATTTTAGGATTATTAGGTATTTAGGTAATTTAGGACCGGTTGCCCTAACTTCTCCATTTCTTCAGTTTTCTTTTCTTTCTCCTTCACACCGCGCCGCCCCGCCCCCGTTTCTTCCATTTTCTTCTTCTTCAGCACCGCACCACCACCGCCGCCACTCCCTCTTCTTCTTCCATTTTCTTCTTCTTCCTCTCGCTAGACCCACTAGATGCAGCGATGGGTCTTCTTCAACGCCGGCCCTTCTTCTTCAGTTCCCGATGAATGGCAGCTGGGTCGTGGGGGAGTTTGGACGGGGATTGGAGCTGGGGAGCGCCGAGCACATAGTTCGAGGACGTTAGTGGTGCGAATCGGGACGTTTCAGGGACTAATCGGCTGATCCAATGAGTTTGGACCTGGGAGCAAATCACGGCAGTGGAGTTGAGTTTGAAGGTGAACAAGTGTGCTTGATTGATGAGAAAGTATAGGAAATTGAAGGTATTTAAATCTTGGTTGCTAATAATTTGTGTTTTTAAATGTGATTTTGGGCTGTATTATTAATTTATTTATGGGCTTTTGACTTACAAGAATACTCTACCTGCAGTTTAACTTTCAATGATAAACATCATAAACTTATATAGCTGATTTTCATTCGATTGTTGTATTGATTTTGCATTTATTTTCTTGATTTTGGAAGAGGCTGAGATTAAGTAGGGTGATTTTTTTTTTTCTTTTCTGTAATATATATATATATATATATATATATATATATATATATATATATATATATATATATATATATATATTTTCTTTTAAACGGGTCGTGTTGACCCGATTTGACCCATTATGTTAAACGAGTTTCACGGGTCGTGTCGGGTGACCCGTGAAATTACCGTGTTCGTGTCGTGTCAGGGTATAAGCTAAACGGGTTGCGGGTCTTAACGGGTCGTGTCGGGTGACCCATTTTGCCAGCCCTAGTTTTGAGTGGGGCAAAATAAGAAAATTGGGCTTTAAAAGGTCATGTGCAACGCACGTGACTTCTTTTCCGTCACTTTTAACAGATCATATGGACGGAAGGTCTATTGTGAAACACGGCTACAACTTTAGGGGGGTCATCTACGAAAAATTAAACATTGGGTGACAAATTGCCAATGGGTGGATACATCAGGGGGGTAAAGTGTACTTTCCCCATATATATATATATACACACACACACACTAAATAAGCATATAGTATACTAGCTAAGTAAATATTGTACATATTAAGTTATTAATAGTTAGTATGGAGGTATTTCACAAACTCGAACTTGAACTCCGCTTTGATTACACATTGAAAAATTTAATAGCTTATTTCGAGTTCTAGTTGAGCCGAGCTTATCAAGTAATCTGGCTCAACTCGGCTCGAATGTCATTCTCAACAAGCTCGAACTTGAGCTCGAGCTCGTCTAAGTTTTAAACGAGCCTATCTTGAAATCGTAAAACTCGACTCGGCTCACTTCGGTTAGATCCATATTTGCCACACTGGCCGGTACAAAGAGAGAATTGTCTGGTCCCTTCTCTTTTTTCTTTTTATAAAAACAATATTAACAAATAATTTTCATCCCAAAGAACCCAAAACTCTTTATCAAATCGAAATACTTTTTCAATATCCAAAAGGTTGCTTGATTAAACCCCAAATGTCGCAAATCTACAAAAGAAAATGCAATTATGCTCTGCTCTCCTGCCTCTCCAAAAAGCAATGAGTTTGGGGGAAAAGAATGTAGGGGCTAAATAGAATAGAATTTCTATTAGGGGTTTGCGCCAATGAAGCTTTTAGGGCTTTAACGAAGTCTGGTTGTCTCAAGTATTTGGTCCAAAGTTCTACTAGGATTAGACCAACTAAAAAAAATAAGGATAATAACAGTGACAATGATATGATGAATTCCAAGGCAAAGAAATTACTAGCTAGTCTTTATTGGTGGGATCATGGCTTTCCCATTAACTTATCACAACATATAATAATTTAAGGGTAAATTTACTTACTCCTTTAAATTATTATCCAATTGATAATGTTCTACTTAAGTTTTTAATTTGAACAATATCCTTTCAAACTATAAAAAATTGTCAATATTTCTTAATGATGAAAATGCCTTTAATAAAAAAAATACTAAAAATTCAAAAAATAAATAAAACTAAATAAATAAATAAATACATAAAAATCAATGGTGGCCAAATTTAAAACTTAAAAGAAAACTTAAAAAAAAAAAAATCCTTTTTGATAAAAAAATATATTAATTGCATTTTTTTAAATAAAAATTTTTGTTTAAAAAATTAAAAATGATTTTTTTTTTCTTTTTTGAAATTTATTGGAGTATTTTTGTTTTATTGAAAAAATTGTAAGGTCATTTTTGTCTTTTTACTGGCCTTGGTCGACATTGACAATGTTTTAGCAGTTTGGGGCCGGAGACATTGTCCCAATTGAATTTTTGGGAGAGACTTTATCAATTAGGTGGTAGTTTAAGACGGGTATATGAACTTTTAATCCCATAATTTAAAGAGATGAAAGCATGAAAGAAACATAAAATTAAAGTGGTTCAGCCTATGACCTAAGTCTACATGTCAAAGTCTTTTCTTGGTTACATCTTTCCTTTATTATTCGATTGTATACAAAACTGATATTTTTATAAAGAGAGTATGAACGTTACACGTCTCTTCCACTTGTACATTAGAAAAAATAAATTTAATTTACATAAACCATCTTCTAACTCTTATCTCAATAAATTCAATAATAATGTAAAGATAAAAACTTGTATGGCATTCTCCTTTTTTTCGTATATGACTTTCACAGCTTCATTGTGGCCTGCTATTCCTTCATGAGTGGATATTGGAAAAAGTTCAATTTCTATAACAAAAACAATATACATGAACAATCATTGTTCAAGTGTATGCATCTTGAATTAACTGGGTATAGAGATGATCTTTTTCTTTCACCTCTTCAATTAACTGGCTACGTATAAAAACTTGGTGGCGTTGGAAAGCTTAATCAGAGGGCTACAATTTTGTATTTCACGAACATTTTGTAATTCCAACATTTATTAAGCAAAAGTTGTCGTTTTATATTATTTGTAATGCAAAGTATTTTTATTTCATTTCTTTTATTATTATTTTTTAGGGTTTGAAATTTAAGCTCTATATAAGCCTATTAAGATGGCTTTAACCTCCGGTTTATATATTTTTATCAGTTTATCAATATAAAACACTCAATGAGTGATTTTTTATCCCTATTACCTCGATTTCTTGATAGAATTTTAATTTGATAGGAAGAACTATAATTTCATTATTTTTGCTATTATGAGCCCACTTCGCCACTCTCGATCAACTATTTTCTCATTCTCAGTCAAAGGGCTCAACCTAAAAAATTACATGAATGTCTTTCCGACTTCGACCACAAAAAAAAAAAAAAAAAAAAAAAATGTATTTGCCTCAACTTTGATTCCTTTTTTTCACTCAAAGGGCACACGTGTGTGTATATATACATCATACAAAGGGTTTACCCTCATAAAATATTTTAATCATCCTCAAACTTCTTTAGAAATATGATAATGATTTTAAAAGTTGCGTTTACTTTAAAACGACAAGAAGAAGAAAAAAAAATGATTATTAACATTACTCGTATGGATAGAAATTTCCTACGAATCGATTTGTAGGAAGTTTTATGCAACCCACATATAAGAATGACATGTGTCCCTTCACATGTGAGAAGCACATATTTTAATAACATGTAATTCTCTCACATGCTTTTTTAAAAGCATTAATAAAAAAAAAAAAAAAAAACATGTATTTTTCATATGTTTAAAGGACACATATCATTCTTATATGTGGGTTGTATGAAATTTTCTACAAACCGATTTGTAGGAAATTTCTATCGTTACTCATATAGCTTGTCAGAAGGAAATAAGCCCAATTTTGACCCTAGTCAACTAACTAGGGTTGATGATTTATTTATGATTGTCAAACCGAATCTTAACACTGTCCAATCATATGTTCGCACGTATTACTAAATTGTAAAGGAATTGTAGGTCCAGGTTCAACATTATTAACTTTTTTTCTTTTCTTTTTTCTTTTTTTTTTATTATATATATAAAAATTAATCTTTCTAATTGTGGAGGGAGAGATGTTTTCTATGTTCACTAGGAGCTTACAAGCGTAATTGCTGAAATGTTTAAAAAAAAAAAAAAATAGGTTGGAAAATTCTGTACAGAATGATGACATTATATGATATGATATATGTCCACACAAAGAAACTTATAAATAATAATTTAGCATATATATAGTAACATCCCATATTCAGAGTAATCATATATATATATATTTTTAATGAAACTTATTCCAAATTAATTTCACCTTCAATTCGAACAGGTAATTGCAATAAAATAAAATAAAATCACACACAAATTTGTTGACAACTAAAAGAAAGTTCTATCCGCCCTCTTCCATTTATTAGTTGACAAGAGCATTCCCAATAGTTTTCTTATAACCCATTCTCTTTCCTACATATAAGGAAAATCAAATACCCTATCGGGCAAGCTTGGTTGACTTCTTCTTGCGAGGGCAGGGTGGAGTGCCTAGCACGTTGAGATCGCCCCTGTGTGAGGCTATAGTATATCTGTGTGGTCCTTAGGACAAGCCTAACATTTTTCCCAACCCCTCTAACCCTGTTCAAGTACTTAGGCTTATTCCTAAACGTCAAGGCATACGTATCACTCGGAAGCTAGCGCACCGTCCCTTCAGTGATAGTATCTGATGCAACGAGTCATTTGGCATTAGCTGCTCCATTCTTTGCTGTATTTAATTAGTGACGTTAAACAAATGTCAATTGTAAATAAATAATTAATAAACAAAAAAGCATTTTACATACACATCTCTCTCGTGTTATGTCGTTTGGATAGGTTCCATCTTTTTTTTTGTATGACTTAACAAAAAAAATTGCATGGGTCGGAGGAGTGCCGCCAGACGTTTGTGCTTGCCAGGAAAAAACATATATATATAGGTAAATTAAAGTTGGTATACATACATCCTTGTGTGACAAAGCTCTTGGTGCCGCAACAATGCGATGTATCGTTTAGACATAGCAAACCCTTCATATGAGTGGCATAGTCCTACACAATTAACATTTCCAATAGGTTAGTTATGTGATATGCACAATGACATGAAATTAGGAAAAGTAAAAAAAATAGTAATATAAGTACTCGATTATAACCTACACACCTAAAATGCCTCGTCACACCATTTGGCCAATAAAACTGTCACGTCTTTGGGGTCTCACCCCGTCAAAGGCGCATCCCCTACTCTAGCCCGTACCATCTCGGGCGTTTTGCCCGATTGAATTTCAAGCTTCTACTTTTTTAGGCATCTCCAGGTCCGCATCTTCTGGCTCACGTCCTTGAAGACTTCTTTTTTGACTTCCTCGGGATCAAATTGAGGCAAGATGTAAAACTTTGCCTACACAATATAAAATTTGACATATTAAATTCTAGAATTTTTTTAAAAAAAATACAAAAACAAAAAAAAAATCAAAAACAAAAAAAACAAAAAATAAATAAATATAGATTAATAATGTGTTACGGATACGAAATACCATCAATGCCTCCCATAAACGTTGCCTCCTGACAGGGTCTATATTCCCCCATTCATCCCGCATATGGACGAAGGACCCGGTTCTAATTTACTTGCCGCAATTTCATCTGAATTTGTCGGTGCTCAGTCCTAATGGCTGGTACGAATTATTGAATTACATCAATATCTTCTTTCCCGATGGGATCTCCCACTACAAAGCCAAGTCTGTAATTATTTCGTATTGAGTGTCCCCATTAGAATTTGTACCTAACACATGCACATTATTTGTTAGCGATATAAATTTGAACTATATATATGTATAAAAATATTTTATATATATATATATATATATATATATATATATACACATACTGATCAACAGGAGCTGGTCAGGGCACGGCTCTTGTTCAGTAGAGTCCATGGCATGTGCACCCAGTGGGCCTTCCGGACCATGTCTCGCCCCTTGGTCGTATGCCACCAAAGCATCCCCATGCGGGCCCTGCAAACCCTCCGGACCACGCGGCACCCCAGCATTCAGATGTTGTGTCTCAGCACCACTAACATCCGGCATACCCACCTCAACGAATAAGTCTGCCATCTAGGTAGGGGAAGGAGTATCAAAGATTGTCGAGAGAAAGAGAGAGACAATCACCAACTTTCTACCGTCAGGTGTGCAGATTGCAGATAGACTGAGGGTCTGTTTGAGTTTGCGATTTCAAAAGGTGCATGTTAGTTTATAATTGGCCACATTCTGTTGGACAAAATCACTTATATGTAAAGATGCTTTTTATCAGAGATTCCGCTATTCAGAAGTGTTCCAGAAGATTCTGCTCAGTTTGCAAGACAGAAAATTTGGTTCCCTGCAATCCGTCCGGACGACGTGTCATCCCGTCCGGACGCCCAGTTGTCCAATGCATTAGCCATCCAGACGACGTGTCATACCATCCGGACGCACATCAGACTAAAGCATCATCCATCTGGACGACGTGGATTTCCGTCCGGACCTTCCTCTGTGTCGAGAAGCTTCGAACTGCTCCAGCTTGCATCCGTCCGGACGTTTCAGCAGCCCGTCCGGACGATTCTCAGTGTTCAACCAAGCTTCAGATTTTCTTTCCAAAAGCAAATATGGGAAGATTGCTACAACCGTCCGGACGACGTGGATTCCCGTCCGGACGTGCTACTGCTTAAGGCAAGTTCGCAATTCAAACTCAACCGTTCGGACGGCAATCCTCCTGGTCCGAACGCGCTAAGCCTTTATAAGGAAATTACTTACAGCGGATGTGCGACAGTCCGGACGACAGTGCTTCACCGTTCGGACGCGGCTATCAAACAGGAAAGATTTTCAGCGAAAATCTCGAAATTTTGGTCGCACAATTGTCCGTCCGGACGCCCTGTGTCCACCGTCTGGACGGCGCCCAGCTTTATCAAGCCAGATGCTCATTTGAGCCCTCAGCCTATAAATAGAGGCCCCTGTGCTTGAGAACTGTAAGAATTCGGTATTGAATTCCACTAGAGCTTAGAGAGTTATTTTGTGAGGTTATTGAGCTGATTTGTTCTCTTTGAAGCCGTTGTTGTGTGTGTTGTTGCTGCGCTTAAACTGAAATCTATCTTAGGGGTCGGCCCTAAGGTAAAGGATTCCATTGAAGACCTCTTCAGGTAGGAGACTTGTAGCGGACTAACCGGTTACGTGGATTTTAAATTTATAAGTTTACTACTCGCAATAATACGTATCGATTGTACTATAGTAAGGGTGATCGAACCACAGAGATTATTGGTTGTTTTGCGTAATAGGATATCTAAAGGAATGTATCTAACTTAACTTTGAAGTAAAAAAAAAAACAATATTAACAAATAATTTTCATCCCAAAAAACTCAGAACTCTTTATCATATCCAAAAGGGAGCTTGATTAAAACACACATGTCGCAAATCTACGAAAGAAAATGCAATTCTGCTCTGCTCTACTGCCTCTCCAGAAAGCAATTTGAGTTTGGGGGAAAAGAATGTAGGGGCTGAATAGAATAGAATCTCTGTTACGTTTGGGTTTGTGAGGCTCATTCCTTTGGTGAGAAAGGGATTTTCTCTGTAAGACGCATTTCCTTTGATTTTGCTGGCGTTTAAATTTATCTCCGTTTTGTACATTCATATGTAATCTCTGCTATGTGTTTGATAAAATCCCTTTGAGCATGAAGTTTGCTACTTTTGCAAATTGCTAAATTTTGATCATTATCTGGGTTCTAAAAGTTAAGACATTGTACAAAAATGCTTGTCTCATACTTATCAAAAACAAAAAAAAAAAAATGCTCATCTCATGTATTTCTCCAATTTCACATCGTATTTGTGACTTAAGTGTTATTATTGAGAACTAAGATTCGGAAGTTGAACTGGGGACATGGCACCATCATCATTCTTTTACTTTTTCGCTTTGACATCTTCAGACAAGAAACACCATACTTGTTTGGATTACTATATCACTCCTCTGGGATCTGATATTTTTATTATAAATGCCCGAGCTGCATTTAGAGAAGAGTATTTGAATTCTTTGGTTGATTGGCGTATTTGAATTCTGCTCATGGGTGTATGAAATGTTCTTGCAGGAAAGATCGCCAAGGACTCAAGAGTATTTGCAGGATGAGAGATTCATTTGGCCTGAAGGATATGCTGTCAGGAAGTTTACTTCAACAATTGGTGTATCATTTCTTTTTTGTCTGTCACAGTGCTATTGCCATAAGTCATATTTTAAGTTTCTCTTATCATCTTCATCACTACGATGTCATTTTCATAACATTTTTACTTTTGATGTTGGGGGGTTCATATCCCAATTTGTGCTCATTATATAAGATGGAAGTGTTGAGAGATGCTGAATCAACGATTCGATCTCTACTTTTATCTGTTTGTTGCATTTGACGTTGTTTGTACTGATCTCTTTGCTTTTCTTCACCTGTTTATCTTCTCTTCTCGTAGCTCAAGTTTGCTCATCATGAATCAGTGATAACTGTATATGACGTAGCGGAAGACTAAGGTAACTAATCAAAGAACAGCGTCTTCGATTCTGCAAGGAGAAGCATCTTCGTCTTCTACCCCAAAAGATAAAACAAGCCCGCAGACTAAAATAAAGATAAAACTCCGCAGAGTATTTGAGAGAGAATTCTCTGATTTTATAATAATTCAATTGATTCTGAGTTTTACATAATAAGCAAGCCTATTTATAGAAGAGAAATACTTGTAGAAAAAGTAAACCTATCCCTAGTAGTAAAAGTAAACCTTTCCTAATACCAATAGTAAACCTTATTCTAGTAGTAAAAGTAAAACTTATTCTAAAAGGAAAAGAAATACATAAAGCAAATCTAGTCCTAATGAGAAAAACATAAAGTCTTGGCTTGACGATCAAGTCTTTTCTTTTGTACTTCCATTGTCTGCGAATAGGTAAGCTTCTAATCAAATGGTGCTGCTTCAGTATTATTTTGGACATTTTTTCTATTTTCGTTTTCATCGAAAATATTAATAAATTCCGTCCTACATCAGACACCCCCACTTGAAAAAAACTCGTCCTCGAGTTTTCTTTGCGATAAGTCACACGAGGCTCTTCCGGAGAAAGATACTTGGAGAAATCTATGTAGATAGCATGCGGCTCTTCCGAAGAAAGATACTTGGAGAAATCTATGTAGATAGTGCTAAGACACGACTTTTCCTTTTCGTCTCCTTCCAATAAAATTTCTCCTAATATTTTTTTCCTAATGTTACCTTCAACTTTATTGTCTTCAAAGGAATCACCATTGTTATTTATTTCTGTGGTGATCTTGATGAGCTGCGCTTGTGGTGGATATTCTTCCACTGGTACAGTAGCTGGGACCAATGGTTGTTGTTGCACATATTGTTTGTCTGACGGCAACTCCACTTTTTCACTGTAACTAACATTCTCTTCATATATGGGTTTCCTATTCGGAGATTCAGAAATATGGTTAGAAACAGGTTGAACATCATCATCACTAAGATCTTCATAGACCGGTGGTTGGTTTATGGGTGCAAGTCGTTGGAGACGAGTAGGCCTCACTCGGATCCCATAGTCAACATGGGTATCATTGTACATGTGATTACGATTAGGACTTATGTGCATGCGCTCTATCATCTCCCACATCTGGCGCATCTCTTGTCGCATCGCCTACTGGAACTTTTGGAAATCGGCTCTCCAAAGAGCCTCCCTGTCACGAACAATATCGTTATAGAAGTTATTACTGTAGTATAAGTTGGCCATCGAATCCGGATAATGCCGGCTCGGATACCCCATGAGTTTGGCTCTTAAAAGAGCCCCTCCCCTACAAACAGCGTTGTTGGAGAAGTTCGTCACCGTTGCGCTGATTGGCCATGATCAGGATAAAAGCCTGCTCTGATACCAACTGACGTAGCGGAAGATTAAGGTAACTAATCAAAGAACAGCGTCTTCGATTCTGTAAGGAGAAGCGTCTTCGTCTTCTACCCTAAAAGATAAAACAAGTCCGCAGACTAAAAGAAAGATAAAACTCCGCAGAGTATTTGAGAGAGAATTCTCTGATTTTATAATAATTCAATTGATTCTGAGTTTTACATAATAAGCAAGCCTATTTATAGAAGAGAAATACTTGTAGAAAAAGTAAACCTATCCCTAGTAGTAAAAGTAAACCTTTCCTAATACCAATAGTAAACCTTATTCTAGTAGTAAAAGTAAAACTTATTCTAAAAGGAAAAGAAATACATAAAGCAAATCTAGTCCTAATGAGAAAAACATAAAGTCTTGGCTTGACGATCAAGTCTTTCCTTTTGTACTTCCATTGTCTGCGAATAGGTAAGCTTCTAATCAAATGGTGCTGCTTCAGTATTATTTTGGACTTTTTTCTATTTTCGTTTTCATCGAAAATATTAATAAATTCCGTCCTACATCAGTATATAGACTCTAGCATCACTGAATTAGGTATCTCAGAATTTTAGGATTTTCTTTTTAATCCAGAACTAGATATTTTTGACTATGCGCATCTGTATACGCAGTATCACATGTTTAGTAAGACAAGCCCTTTGTCATATGTTCTTGGTTTGGGTGGTATTGTAGGAAAAATGTTAGATATTAGAATGGGTAGAAAATGACCGGATACTTTCATACATAGTTCAAGATAATAGATAACATGTAAGATGCTACTAATGTTATGCTCAAAAAGAGAGTTCCAGCATCTGATGGTCCCTCTCCCTTGCCTTTTTTTTTTTTTACTAGAAAAAGAGAGAGAGAAAAAAAAAAAAAAAAATTCCCTATATATTTCCCATTTAATTAAAGAGTCCAATATTATATGAAAGAAAAAAGCTACCACAACTTTTATGTACTCACTCTCACTCGTTACGGCACACATTTTAGTCGTGGAAACACGCCCCACTAGCAGAGGCCTCACCTTAATCTTCGGATTTGCAGCAGTTGATTGACTAAAATCCTGTTTGTTTGTTCGTTCTTTCTTTCTTCTTTCTTAAAGAGTTGTATTAATAACGATTCAAGTCTTTCTCTTTCCCACTCTCTTTTCTTTATGTATGTATGTAGTGCTCGTTTGTTGGTTAGGAAGGATTTCGTTTTGTTTTTGTCAAAGAGAGTGTTAATTTTAGCTGGAAAGGGTGATATGCTACTGTTTTCTTATAAATATTTTTGGTTGAATGGAAGTAACATTTTCTGGAAAAATTTGAGGATATAAAATACAATTCAAATTTACTACTTTTAGTGGGCTTCTTTTGTAAGAAGCTAAATTGGGTATTAAACAAATGGAAGGTCAGAGACTCAAAGATTCTAATTTGAAGAATTTTTGTTAATTAAAGTTGAATTGGGTATTTTTTTGGGTGAGGATTAGCTACTGAAAGTAGGTGTTGGGGTGTGTGTCTTATTGGATTTTACTTGGAATGCCTGTATCCAAACAAAAAAGGAATATAGGTATTGAGATATAAATAACTTTCCAAAATACCAATCCATATTCACCCACAACAGTAAAGACAAAAAAGAAAAAAGAAAAAGTAAACCTAGACATAATTGCATATAGAAGACAGAGAGGCTAAAGAATATCAAGATTCAAGAGTTAAGGCATGTTTGGTATGCAAAAGACACTCCAGGAATGGAATGACTATTTTTATAGAATAACTACTCTTTTATTTGGCACATCATTATTTGTATCTAATTCATCAAATTTAAGTAATTAGCCACATTTGCAATTATCAATACCACAATATCAAAATCAAACTGGTCCCGTGATGACCCTTTCTATGTAGCACACCTGTTAACTTAGTTCCAGGACAAAAGATAGAGGTTACTTTTAAGAACTGCCCAACCCTAAGAACTGGTCCACAAGTCATGCTACAGAGTTGGCTAGGCTGTCAGCTGCTTCCTGCGTGGATGCTTCTGAATACACAAGTATCACATCCTTGATACCTGATGGTCGTATGAAAGATCGGCCTTGTGGGTATTTTTCTGCCCTATTGATTAAAAAGTCATATTAACAATTATCATGGCCTGTTCCCTCTATAATATTGGAGAAATAAGTTAATAAGTTATGATCATATCATATCAAACACTCATGCAATTATCCAGGATCCATACATTTGCAAGTTTCTCTAGTTGTGCAAAGCCAAGGGACACAAAACACACTGTCATGTCCTTGGGGTATATATGGGTGAATTTATGTCTTGTATTCTAGTTGAAATTTTGGTAGTAGCCTAAGTGCGCTTAATTGGATTGTCTAGACAAATTATCACATTGAATAATAATGATGCATGACCAAGGATTAATAATACCATATCAGTTTTATTGAAAACAGTTATCAACAACATGTCATTACCGGCCTCAGCATTAATGGCTTCTTGATTGCCAAGGGGCCTCATGACCATATATAGTTTCTGCATTCTCTTTGATAAACGCAGTTTTGTCCACAGCTTTTTTCCTGACAGCATAGGAAAGGTAATAAAATTAAAATTCTGACCTATAATTATAATAATAATAATAACAATAGAACAATTATATTCATTGTAAAGAATGCTAATGTAAGCTGAAAAAAAAAAAGAAAAAAGAAAATACATCCCTGTTATACAGGGCACATTTCCTAGCTCCTTCAGCATAAAAATATTGAAGGAACATCAAATTTCGTAAAGGACCATGCAACTAGGAGCCGAATACAAGAACTCTAACTAACAAGCACCAGTACACGTTTGCAGATAATATCACTATTAGACAAGTTCTACTGGTTTTGATGAAAGCCAAATCAGATAAAAACTAAACTTTGTTATCATGACATGATCCGGTCTCAAGCAGAAGATGCAGCATGTAAAACTAGTTACTCAGCGAACCCTATCAAAATATGTCATATACTAACATGAGCATGTGGAATTTGTTCCATCCCAATGTCTAACATCAACTAAAGCACACATGATTTGCAACAAATGTGGTCAGGTTTTGTTCAGTTATCAAGGAGAAAGCAGGATTCATACTTCACTAAACAAAGCCTTATCCCAAAAACTTGAGGTTTACTGCAATAAAACTTTTGCACTTAGTCTTTCATGATTTTCTTGTTTTTTTGTTTTTTTTTTTTTTCTTCTTTTAACTAAGTGTTTTCTTTTGTATACTTCCTATATACTTAAAGAGTCCCTAACGCATTTTATATACATCTGATTACTTAAAAAAAAAATAAATAAATAAAAACTTTTATCATATTTTCGTCAAGTTGGACCAATTTGCTAACTTCATCAACCAATCCTTATCTGTTGCAGTCAATCACTTAACAAAATACGATTATTATACCATGTCAGGTCTTCCCTTGTTGCTCAACATCCTTCCCTTCTTAATTATACTATTTTACCTTTGAAATTAGAATGGAAGATTTTCCAGTGGGTGTGTAACGACCCGGGAAAAAGTACTAGTCATATTTAACAAAAAAATCAGTCAATTTGGAGCTTCCCTATAATTAATTATAAAGCTCAATTTCACCTAATAAGTAACCAATGTGGAACTTAGCACCCATGAGTTTCTTTCTATAAACCACTCACTCTATATGGGCAACTCTTCTTCCCAATATGGGACTGAGGTGTTACAGGGTGACATTCATAGAATATCCTAAATCCAATTGTCCACTAGGGCTATTAATTCAAAGAAGAATCACAAAATCATGTACTTGGCTAGTTTTTTTTTTTTTGGAAGGGAGGGGGGGGGGGGGGGGGGGGGGGGGGGGTCTAATGGCACACTCATTCACTCTTTCAAAGGAAATAATCCTAGCATGTTGGCTATTTTAAATTAAAGATGTCTCCAAACCATTTTCATCCAGCCACTAGAAAGATTGAAGATCAAATTAATCTTCCAACACCCATTGTTAATTAGAGAACAACTAAATCTCTTCATAAATACCAACACTGAAGAGTTTAAGACCCTTTTTTTTTGTTCTCTAACGATTCTACAAAACTTCAATATTTTATTTTCAGCATATGAGCGAATAAACATCATTTAATGATACAGAGGAACACTAACTGGCCCTTAAGTTAACATTTCATACTAGACCCTAAAGTTAGAACAGACTGAACCAATTATGTATATAAAGCTCCATTTAAACTTTAGAATTCCCAACAAAGAGCTCATATATAGAAATGAAAAGCACATTCACCTTTGAATTTCAGGATAACAATATTATCTTCATAGAAAGTGATCAAGAAAACTAGCCTTAAGCTGCCTACTCGGAAGATCCTTATAAAGCTCACTCCACCTCTGTATTGACCACCCCATATGTTGCAAAATTGCCTCCACCAAGAGCAACCCACTCAGTGCATCTCTGACTGCTTGGTTAATCAACTTATTGACTGCCAATAGTCTCAAAGCAGCCCTTTTCTGTTCTGAATCTGAATCAAACAACGAAATAATTCATGAAGCATATCACTTCATCATCATATTAGAACTACTACTATAGAAGAAAATATGATATAACCTTTAGATACCAAAGAAAACTCCCTACATCTAGCCTCTAACCAAAATCAGAAAGATTCTGAGAATAGGATGGTTCCATGGCCATTAGACTCAAAATAGATCCCAATATCATACTGACGAAGCAAAAAGCAACCAAGCCTTCAAAACAGAATAAAAACAGGGGAAAGACAACACTGTACTCACACACCCAAGCAATGGAGTCTCACCAAAGCAAATTCAGAGGTCTCATCTCGTGGTTAATTGGGAGATAATCAAAAGTTTCATAGATAACTGATGGCTCGGTTACAATGATATGTAGGCATCAGCCGATTATTGATAAACATGAGAAAACAACCTACACTGGTAGATAAACATAACAAAAGTGGCTAATCAGTTGAATAAACTACAACCACATTTATTGGAATAAACATAAATAGATAATTGTAACTAGATAACTTACTCCGTCACATACTCAGCTGCTTTCTCGTGCAAGTATTTGACTCCAGTTGGAGTAAACATAACTTCTAAGCCCAACTTTTTGAGGTAATCTGTTGATGCTCCATTCGCATGTGCTTCTAATATAACACCAAGACGAGCATGATAACTACTACTCATATTTTCACCACCCTCCTTGTTGAGAGTGCTTAGTTGCTCCTTGATGAAGATAGAAAACAAAGATAACTTGTCCCCATCAACAAGATCAATCTTATTGCAACTTTTTGATGGCACAGAAAAATATACCAGTCGATCAGCATCCCCATCCAAACTAGCACCGCTGAAATACTAGAACCAACGACGAAATTAAACCCAACTCACATCAGTCAATGTCATACTAAGCATCAAAGATACTTAACTAATTGATAAATTTTCAAGTTTGATTTGTGTCGAAGTCAACTTAGAAAAAAGAAAAACTTTATTGTACAGTTGACAATCAAGAATCATTTACTATCAAACACAGAAGAGATGGCTGACCTTAGTCCTACGTCCTGGGAACCAAAGCCACGTGGAGCAAACTTCTCCTTCTGCGCATAATCAGCACCAACACCTTCATTGAGCACACCTCCACCTTTCCCAGAATTACAAGTCTCAACAACCATACCATCCAACATTTTCCTTAACACTTCAAGCTTTTCTCCACCCACAACATTAGCCCCATCAACAACCAATGTTTCATCCACCTCACTTATCTTACTTCCACTTGGGATCAAATCAATCAAGCACCTAACCAATTACATATAGCAAAGGCCTTCAAAGACAAAAATATCAAACAAATCATAGTCACCTTTAGCTCAAACAAACCTGAATGACCTCAATAGTTGTTGATGTTCAAAATAATCAATTTTCTGATGCATTCATGCCCTTATTTCTCGCACGCACCCGACTAGGCCACCCGAGTAATAAGGGCATGAATGCATCAGAAAATTGATTATTTTGAACATCAACAACTATTGAGGTCTACTTGTTTAGCAGGTTCAAGTAGAGACTCCCCACTAGGTCTTGTGTCTCTCCCCGACAATATCGCGACCGGCCTCACTTCCTCCAACGGGATGTTTTCCTTCTCCAAAAATTCAGTTATCAACTGTCCCCACAAAAGAAAATAAAACAACATAATCATAATCCACTTGTTGATACAGGCATTCCAAGTAAAATCCAATAAGACATACACCCCTACACCTACTTTCAGTAGCTAATCCTCATCAAAAAAAAAAAAAAAAAAAGCCAAATCAACTTTAATTAACAAAAATTATTCAAATTAGAATCTTTGAGTCTCTAACCTTCCATTTGTTTAACACCCAATTTAGCTTCTTACAAAAGAAACCCACTAAAAGTAGTCAATTTGAATTGAATTTTATTTCCTCAAATCTTTCTAGAAAATGTTACTTCCATTCAACCAAAATTATTTATAAGAAAACAGTAGCACATCACCCTTTCCAGCTAAAATTAACATTCTCTTGTTCAAAACAAAACGTAATCCTTCCTAACAAACAAACGGGCACTATATACATGCATAGATATGTATACATAAAGAAAAGAGGGTGGGAAAGAGAAAGACTTGAATCGTTATTAATACAATTCTTAAGAAAGAAGAAAGAAAGAAAGAAAGAATGAACGAACGAACAAACAAGATTTCAGTCAATCAACAGATGAAAATCCGAAAATCAAGGTGAGGCCTCTGCGAGTGGGGGGCACATTTGCACGACTAAAAGGTGTGCTGTAACGAGTGAGAGTGAGTACATACAAGTTATGCTAGCTTTTTTCTTTCATATAATATTAAACTCTTTAGTTAAATGGGATATATTTAAGGAATAATTTTTTTTTCCTTTTTTCTAGTGAAAAAAAAAAAAAAAAAGGCAAGGTATAGGGACCATCAGATGCTGGAACTCTCCTTTTGAGCATAACATTAGTAGCATCTTACATGTTATCTATTATCTCGAACTATTTATGAAAGTTTCCAGTCATTTTCTACCCATTATTATATCTAACCTTTTTCCCACAATACCACCCAAACCAAGAACATATGACAAAGGGCTTGTCTTACTAAACATGTGATACTGCATATAAAGATGCACATAGTCAAATATGTAGTTCTGGATTAAAAAGAAAATTCTGAAATTCTGAAATACCTAATTCAGTGATGCTAGAGTCTATATATGGTTATCATTGATTCATGATGAGCAAACTTGAGCTACAAGAGACAATAAACAAGTGAAAAAGGGCAAAGAGATCAGCACAAACAACGTCAAATGCAACAAACAGTTAAGAGTAGAGAATTAAGTATAAAATGGATGAATTAGAACATAATAGAGTATGATAATACTTATTTTAATAGGGAAAATATGCACTTTTAAGCTATTATCAAATATTCTCTTCATAGAAAGTGATCAAGAAAACTGACCTTAAGCTGCCTACTCAGAAGATCCTTATAAAGCTCACTCCACCTCTGTCTTGACCACCCCATATGTTGCAAAATGGCCTCCACCAAGAGCAACCCACTCAGAGCATCTCCAACTGCTTGGTTAATCAACTTACTGACTGCCAAAAGTCTCAAAGGAGCCTTTTTTCTGTTCTGAACCTGAATCAAACAATGAAATAATTCATGAAGCACATCACTTCATCATCATATTAGGACTACTAATATAGATGAAAATATGATATAACCTTTCGATACCAAAGAAAATTCCCTACATCTAGCCTCTAACCAACATAAGAAAGATTCTAAGAATAGGATGGTTCCATGGCCATTAGCCTCAAAATAGATCCCAATATCATACTGACAAAGCAAAAAGCAATCAAGCATTCAAAACAGAATAAAAACAGGGGAAAGACAACTCACTACTCACACACCCAAGCAATGGAGTCTCACCAAAGCAAATTGAGAGGTCTCATATCTGTGGTTAATTGGGAGATAATCAAAAGTTTCATTGATAAACATGAGAAAACAACCTACACTGGCAGATAACACTGGTAGATAAACATAACAAACGTGGCGAATCAGTAGTTGAATAAACTATGACCACATTTATTGGAATAAACATAAATAGATAATTGTAACTAGATAACTTACTCCGTCACATACTCAGCTGCTTTCTCATGCAAGTATTTGACTCCTGTTGGAGTAAACACAATTTCTAAGCCCAACTTTTTGGGGTAATCTGTTGATACTCCATTCACATGTGCTGTCTGTACAACACCAAGACGAGCATGATAACTACTACACATATTTTTACCACCCTTCTTGCTGAGAGTGTTTAGTTGCTCCTTGATGAAGATAGCATTCTTTCCCCTAAAAAAATCAAATTCAAAACATTCTGCTTTCTATATCACATCAATAATTTTTTAACAACTTTTTTGACCTTTTATATCACATCAATCATTTTCAAGTTTGAGTTGTGTCGAAGTCAACTTAGAAAAAAGGAAAACCTTTATTGCACAGTTGACAATCAAGAATCATTTACTATCAAACAAGGAAGAGATGGCTGACCTTACTCCTACATCCTGGGAACCAAAGCCATGTGAAGCAAACTTCTCCTTCTGCACATAATCAGCACCAATACCTTCATTGAGCACACCTCCACCTTTCCCAGATTACGAATCTCAACAACCAAACCATCCAACACTTTCGTTAAAACTTCAAGCTTTTCTCCACCCGCACCATTATCCCCCATCAACAACCAATTTTTCATCTACCTCACTTATCTTACTTCCACTTGGGATCAAATCAATCAAGCGCCTAACCAATAACATATAGCAAAGGCCTATAAAGACAAAAATATCAAACAAATCATAGTCACCTTTAGCTCAAACAAACCTGAATGACCTCAATAGTTGTTCAAAACAATCAAGTTTTGATGCATTCATGCCCTTACTTCTTGCATGCACCATCCAATGTACTTGTGGGGTTGTCACAATTCCAATATCAATGGCAACTGCTCCAAGAATTGAACTGATTCCCTTCAACCAAACTTAAAACATAAGCAAAATGTACTTAATGCAAGAGAAACAATGCCTAATCCATTTGTACAAAGTTCATAAATTATTAAGGGGAAAGAGGCTATGTAGTACTTGTTTAGCAGCTTCAAGTAGAGACTCCCCACTAGGTCTTGTGTCTCTCTCCAACAATATCTCGGCCCATCTCACTTCCTCCAATGGGATGTTTTCCTTCCCCACAAATTCAGTTATCAACTGTCCCCACAAAAGAAAATAAAAAAAATCATAATCCAAAAAAAAGAAAAAACACCAAATCAACTTTAATTAACAAAAATTCTTCAAATTAGAATCTTTGAGTCTCTAAACTTCCATTTGTTTAATACCCAATTTTGCTTCTTACAAAAGAAACCCATTAAAAGTAGTAAATTTGAATTGAATTTTATATCCTCAAATCTTTCTAGAAAGTTACTTCCATTCAACCAAAAATATTTATAAGAAAACAGTAGCATATCACCCTTTCCAGCAAAAATTAACATTCTCTTTGTCCAAAATAAATCGAAATCCTTCTTAACAAACAAACGGGCACTACATACATACATAAATATGTATACATAAAGAAAAGAGAGTGGGAAAGAGAAAGAATTCTTTAAGAAATAAGAAAGAAAGAAAGAACGATCAAACAAACAAGATTTCAGTCAATCAACTGCTGAAAATCCGAAGATCAAGGTGAGGCCTCTGCGAGTGGGGGGCGTGTTTGCATGACTAAAATGTGTGTTGTAACGAGTGAGAGTGAGTACATACAAGTTATGCTAGCTTTTTTCTTTCATATAATATTAAACTCTTTAATTAAATGGGACATATTTAAGGAATAATTTCCTTTTCTAGTGAAAAAAATAAAAAGGCAAGGAAGAGGGACCATCAGATGCTGGAACTCTCCTTTTGAGCATAACATTAGTAGCATCTTACATGTTATCCATTATCTCCAACTATTTATGAAAGTTTCCAGTCATTTTCTACCCATTATAATATCTAACATTATCACCCAAAACCAAGAACATATGACAAAGGGCTTGTCTTACTAAAGATGTGATACTGCATATACAGATGCACATAGTCAAATATCTAGTTTTGGATTAAAAAGAAAATTCTAAAATTCTGAAATACCTAATTCAGTGATGCTAGAGTCTATATATAATTATCACCGATTCATGATGAGCAAACTTGAGCTACAAGAGACAATAAACAGGTGAAAAAAAGCAAAGAGATCAGCACAAACAACGTCAAATGCAACAAACAGCTAAGAGTAGAGATCAAATCTTTGATTTAGCATCTCTCAACACTTCCATCTTATATAATGAGCACAAATTGGGATATGAACGCCCAGCATGCAAAGCAAAAATGTTGTGAAAATGACATCGTAGTGATGAAGATAGATGATCAAAGAAACTTAAAATATGACTTATGGCAATAGCACTGTGATAGACAAAAAAGAAATGCTCCACCAGTTATTGAAGTAAACTTCCTGACAGCATATCCTTCAGGCCAAATGAATCTCTCATCCTGCAAATACTCTTGAGTCCTTGACGATCTTTCCTGCAAGAACATTCCATACGCCCATGAGCACAATGGCCGTCTCTGAACCCCATCAACCAAAGAATTCAAAAACTCTTCTCTAAATGCAGCTTGAAAATTTATAATAAAACTATCAGATCCCAGAGGGGTGATATAATAATCCAAACAAGTATGGTGTTTCTTGTCTGAAGATGTAAAAGCAAAAATGTAAAAGTATGATGACAGTGCCATGTCCGCAGTTCATCAAAACCAACCATCAAAAATCATTCCAATAACAAAAACCAAATGAAATTATTAAGAATTTACCTTGATGATTTTCCACAGAGAAATCAATCGGAAAATTTCGCCGGAAATCGTCTCAGATCACTGGAATTCGTTACTTGCTCTCCCTCTCCGTCGAAGGTGCTTCCCCAAACTCCTTCGACTCCTTCCCCATCTCTGCCACACCACTATTTCAATTTCAAGCTCCCTTCCCGGCACCGTCGATCCTTTGCCGTTGTTCCGCGAGGTTCCCGTCTCGGAACGCCAGAGCATGTTCATCCGAAAACCACTGGGGCGATTGCGACGCTGGCTCACTCTCTCTGTCTCTCAAGTCTGAAGTCACCATCGTCCATCGATAGCACCGGTTCTGGGTCTTGGGTGTGGTTGGGCAAGGCTGGTTTGGTTGGGGATGGGGACGGAAGAGGAAGAGAGAAAAAAAAATAAAATAAAAAATAATATTTAAAGAAAATGAATAGTAAAATAAAAAATATTATTAGAGTGTTTTTAAGAAAATAAGTTTTTAAGAATTTAACAATAGTGAGCATGAGAGAGAGAGCCTTCAGCGTTTGTCTTTGCTTTAGGGGAGGGAGGTTTCCACGCCTCCCTCCTCCCGGTGGATGCTCCTTTTTTGTTCCTCTTTGATGCAAACTAGTGGAGGGTAGGCCTTTCTTGGTCAATATTGTTCTCCCAGCTGATTCTATGGTGATTGACTTTCTCGTAGCCCTTTCAAGGCTATGGTGGTTTGTGTTTATGTTTTTTTGTCTTTTTTTTCTTTTGTTTTATGCAGAAAGGCTCAACTCAAGATGTCTGATTTTGGGAAATGGCGAGCCGAACGTTTCATTAACGGTGTGCTTTGGCTGGATTTTCACCATTTTTTCTTTGATGTTTGGAGCCAGATCTACACATTTTCGTTATCTCTTTAAAGACACGCGCCCTCAGACGCGCTCCTTATCGTCCTCCACTACTGCTGCCAAAAGCATAGGTCGTGTCGGTCGTTGGTACTCAGCGCGTGGTCTTCACACACAAGAGAGCTTTTTACTCTTTAGCCCGTGTAACGACCATGTTCCACCTTTTCAGGCGGTGCACGGTTACAGTTGGGGTCTACGACGTCCAATCTGCGTTTGGGTGTTATCGATGACAACGCGTGGCCTGCACGAGTTGCCATCTCCAGCAAAGCCAGCCTCTATTCCACTACTGGCGGCTTGTTTTTTGGTGTTTTTTCTGCTTATGTGTTGTTTATTCATCTTGTTTCTCCGATACAATTTGTCTGTGTATTACTCAAATTTTATTGGAATTTTTGTTCAAATGTAAGTCCGATAAGATTTGTTATTTCTACTCCGGCAGCTATTTTTTAAGGCAAATCCTTCTAATTTAGAGTATAAGAGTTTTGTACATCTTTTCTCAAGTTGTAAGTCTTTGGAGCCTTTTCAGCAATATATAGTAGTACATGCTACATGTTTTAAAAAACAAAAAAAAAAAAAATGAGTAGCCAAAGTAGATATTGATACTTTTTCGGTAGCTATTTTAACCACAATTGCTGGAGATGCTCTAAGTCACAAATGTGATGTGAAAATTGGAGAAATAAATGAGACAAGCATTTTTGTACAATATCGTAGCTTCTAGAATTCAGAATATGATAAGAAGTGGAAAAAGTTCAAATATTTTGATGTTAATTGTTATTAAAAAAAAAAAAAAAAAAAGTAAATAGTGACACCCACTATTCTATTTCTTTCCTGCCTTTTCCAAACAAGCCCACACATTTCCTTTAAGTCCAGGTTGTTCCTGCAACACCACACACCCAATCACTTTCGTCCAAGTTTCATCAAATTCCTCTCCTTTTGGGGGAACCAAACTAACCAGAATTTTTTTTCTGTCGCCCATAAAGATAGCAAACACGAGAAACTTTCCAGATATAGATAGGGCAGGTTTTGGTGAGCAATTATTCTGTATTTTTTTTTTATTATTGTTTTTCAAAATTGTGAATATATTAAAAAAAAAAAAAAAAAAAAAAAACCAAACAAAACAAAAACAAAAACAAATTTGTTTTTTGAAATTGTGTTTAAATAATTTAGAACAAAAAAAAAAACAAAAGAGAAAAATTGGTCCAAACATACTATTTAGTTTGGGTGAATTAAATTAAATATAATACATGTATTCTCTTCTTGGTTTTCATGTGTGAATTCACTTTCAAAACAAATTCAGCTAAAATAAATTGAGTTGAGTTGAGAAAAAATAAAAATTGAATTTTGAGTTTATTGACCCAAACATGAATTCAAAGAAAAAAATAAAATTGAGTTGGATTTAGTGGCTTCCCAAAAAATAAATTTCCCTTGGACAAACATGGCTATATGATAGAATTCAACTGAGCTTTTTATCTTATACGAAAAAAAAAATCTATAAAAAAGTTAAAAAGCCTTCAAAATTTCATTTCTTTTCACTTTCTCACACTTTCTCAACAACCAAGCAACCCATAAATTAAAAATAAATAAATAAACAAGAAACAATTAGATCTGTGATTCACAGTATCCCGTCGACGCATTACATACCACAGGAAATCAAAGGGAAAAAAAAAGAAAAAGAAAAAAGAGAAAAGCTTACTTCTATGGATTGATTGTGGCATGGCTCGGCTGTTCTGCAATAAAAAAATAGAAATAGAGAGATGGAGAACGAGATGTGAGTTTCGAAGACTACCGAGAGAAAGAGAGAGACAATCGCCAACTTTCTGCTGTCATGTGTGCAGATTGCCGAGACGAAATAAACGGCTTTGTTGTTTTTTAATTTTTTAGGGGGGGGCCGGGGGGCTCCAATATTGGCGTTCGAGCGTTGCAAAATACACACGCTCATATCAGAATATTTTCTCTAATTTTTTTTTATATGAAATTAAATTTAAACAGATGAAAAAACTATGTAATATTTTTTTTTTTCAAACAACTTCAAAAAATAATGCTAAGTAGAATTCTCTATATGTAATGAGGAAACCATCACATTCAGTGTAACACAAGGTTCTCTTTTATTAAAGATGGAGTTTCATCAAAACAAAAAAAAAGCAACGCGCACAATTATATATATAAGAAGATAAAACCAAAGCTCTATGCCGCTCCGTTGCAGCTACAACCTGCTATAGTAAGACCATATGAACACTTGATCTTCTATTAAAGATCCTTAAAAACACATTATCCACTATCCATCCGCTATTATATTATTACACGTACAACGTACACCATATAATTAAGACAGGGCCGATGAAGCTCCATTGAAGAAACAAGTTATACGTTGGCTTCGTTGTTCTCTTCAATTACAATAGCTTCAACTTCAACTTGAGGACGCTGAGAGATGCAGGTAATGATGAGAGCAGGAATGGCTTGGAGTGTGTGACAAATCCAATTCGGTAGCCTTTCATACCAAGGAGATAAGATAAAGAGTATGGGAAAGACAAACTAGAAGAGTGATAATGAGAAAAAGAGGGAGGCTAACAATGAAAGAGTGAGGGGAGCGGAGAAATCTCCTGCCCTCAAGCGAAGTGGCTCCACACTGAGAGTAAGTGGCAGCTTGAAGGAGGTGAAGAGGTAGAGAAGTAGTATGGGAATGACAAGAGTAAGAGATGCCATCACAAATATTTCACTATGGAAGTTGGGATCTTGAGCCCAAGGCTTGGCTTGGGGTATGAGGACCCAAAGGGTGAGGTTGATGAGTGGGGGAAAAACATATCTCAAATCTACCAAAAACTCCATTTTTCTCTGCTCTCAAAAAAAAAAAAAAAAAACAATATAGGCTGCTGGGGGGGGGGGGGGGGGGGGGGAAAGAACAGGGAAAGAAGGCTCGGGGCGTGAATTGAATGGGGTCATTTCTTTATAAAGGGTGATCGGGTGAGTGTATCAGCAGTCAGCACTATCATTTTCAAGCTACAGTAGTGATGGTAGCA
Source organism: Alnus glutinosa (assembly GCF_958979055.1). Classification (NCBI taxonomy): domain Eukaryota; kingdom Viridiplantae; phylum Streptophyta; class Magnoliopsida; order Fagales; family Betulaceae; genus Alnus; species Alnus glutinosa. The sequence continues at coordinate 24,025,251 of NC_084898.1, read as the reverse complement.
TTAGAATTCAGCCCTCCGCCTATCATTTTCAAGCTACAGTGGTGATGGTAGCATTTGGATTCAGCCCTCCGCCTTTCATTTTCAAGCTACAATGGCGATGGTAGCATTAGGATTCAGCCCTCCGCCTTTCATTTTCAAGCTACAGTGGCAATGGTGGCATTCTATTCAGCCCTCCGCCTTTCATTTTCAAGCTACAGTGGCGATGGTAGCATTAGGATTCAGCCCTCCGACTATCATTTTCAAGCTACCAGCTCCGCCTATCATTTTCAAGCTACAGTGGCGATGGTAGCATTAGGATTCAGCCCTCCGCCTATCATTTTCAAGCTACCAGCTCCGCCTATCATTTTCAAGCTACCAGCTCCGCCTATCATTTTCAAGCTACAGTGGCGATGGTAGCATTAGGATTCAGCCCTCCGCCCATCATTTTCAAGCTACAGTGGTGATGGTAGACAGTAGACAGTAGACACGAAGATACCCTTACCGGATTTTGCCCTCCTCCATCTGAACAACTGGTCCGAAATTTTTAAAGGTTTAATAATAAAATAATGCGTAGTGGTTGAGAAATGAGCACGAGAAGAGCAGTGCTACGGAGAAGGAAAAATTTCGGATTTCATCTGAAAATTTGGCTGTACAGTGGCATTCTTGTAATTTTTCAGATGAAATCCGAAATTTTTCCTTCTCCCCAGTATTACCCGCATGAGAAAGAGCTAAAGACAGACTATATATTAATCCTCTACAGTACTATGTTAAAATAATATATATATATATATATATATATATATATATATATATATATATATATATATATATATATATATATATATATATATATATATATATATATATAAGTTAAAGTGCTATTTAATATATTGAATGGTATAACATTTTTTTTTTTTTTTGAAACAAATAGCATGTGCTATTTCAAGTCTAAAATGCCCGAAGGCTACATCGTGAGCAATGAGGGACATACCCCCCACACACTCTTAAGTCAGAAGGATCTGACTTAAAAAACAATTACATATGTAGAATCCCAAATTTTACTAAAATTACAATCAGCCCCTAACAAAGAAAATTCTAGTAAAATCTGAGCCACACATAGGCAATTGTACCTAGAAACTAGAGAATGCACAAACAAATCTAGCAAAAATCAACCCAACACGTCGGAGGATAACACTGTCTTCGCCGGAGACCGGCGCGTGTACGACACGCGCCTCCCCCGAAACCGCCAACCAACAGATCAGTCCCCCAGAGCCCCGCCACCGCCTTTGCCCGGCGAAAAAACGCCGGAGCGAGACCTCCACGCGCCCAACGAAGAGAAAACTTCACTGGCGCGTGACGATCACGCGCCGGCCACCAATGATCCCGACAACCGGAACAAACAGCAGCGGAACAAGGCAACGCCGGTGAACCCATCTGAGCGGCGCGTGTCTCTAGAAAACCGATGACTAAGCGTAGATCTAGCATCCAAAGAAAGACAGATTAGGCACAAAACGCCCTCCACCGGCGAGACAAAAACGAAATTAAGTGCACCCCGCCGGACGCCTCGGGAAGAAACTTCCTGCCAGAAGAGACGAAAAGAAAGAAGAAAACAAAACAAATAAAACACGAAACTCCAGAGTCCGGAGGACTCGGAGAACATCAACTCCAAAGCCTAAACGGCTGGGAGAACATCAACTCCACAGCCTAAGCGGCTGGGAGAAACAGCACCCAACCCCATGGAATAAGCCACGGGGGAAGCAAAAAACACCACCGGGGAAGGGAGGCGAACAAACCCCCCTTCCCGGCGAACAGCATACGTCCAAAGTTGTGATCAGAACAGTCGCACTCGAGAGAGTCTCTCTCCTAACTAGTGTTTTTAAGTCTTTGCGTTAATTATTAATGGTATAACATTTTTAATGTTTAAGGAAGCTTGTGGCTTTTAGTAGATTTCTTGTTTTTTTTTTTTTTTTTTTCTTTAAAAAAAATATTTTTTCTATATTTAAAGAAGGAAAAATATTATAGGAAAGTTGTTGTTAGTGCTCTAAGTAATTTTTTTGTTTTTAAAAAATCGCTATATTTAAGAAAAGAAATTAGCTTTAGGATAGTTGTTGTGAAAGTTCTAAATAGCTTCTCTTAGATTTCCTAATACCATTTAGATATTATTATTTATTATTATTATTTTATTTTTTTTTTGGCAAAATACAAGTTCTCTACCTAGTACCTAGCTACCTGCCTACCTGTAATAACCCCAAAAGAAAATCCTATTTTTTAAAATAGCTGTAATTCTGAATTTCCATAATGATGTTTAAAGGAAAGTAGACTGCCTTGTCAATTTACATAATAAATAAATAATAATAATTTTGTTATACACCCTAATTGAACGTTCGATAAGTCATTGGAAAGTTCGATATGGACCTCTTTTGAAAGTTTGAAGCATCTTTGGAATGTTCGATGTGGACCACTTTTGCACGTGTTCAGAATAGTACATCAAAAGTTCAAAGAAGCTTTGGAAAGTTTGACGTGGACCCCTTTTCTTTTTCATAAGTACACCGAATGCTCGAGCTAGCTAGTACACCGAACATTCGATATAGCCTGAAAATTAATTTTAACCTACTATCCACCTCATTCAGCCTTATCCCCTCATTATTCCCCTATATAAACTACCATCATGATCCTTAGATGTCTCAACATCCCCTTGTACACGTTTGCTACCTTGCTTCTTGAGTGAGAGGGAGATTTTAGTGAAAGAAGAGGTGATCTTGGTGTTATATATCCAACTTTCCTTGAGTTAAACCATGAACTTGAAACTCTTTCTCATATTATTGGTAGCCTAACCATGTGTTGTAATGAACCTTAATGTATCATAATGTGTTTATAATTAATCTCTCTTGAAAATGAATGTTTCCCTAAGAAACTATGAGCTTACACTTATTTTCCCTAAGAATATATATATATATATACATATTTGTTTACAACAAATGGAGATGCTCATATATATTAGCTAAATTTACATCATTTAAGAGTTTAGAACATCTTTATAGAGATGCTCTAGAGCATTTTGAGCTAATTAATCACTTTTTTCTATTTTAATTGCTTATTTTTTTTAAAGTGCTTAGATCTCATTCTATATTTTAACTATCTATCTTTACTATTTATTTTAAATTCTATTTTTATCCACTTTTACTATTTCCAAAAAGAGAAAGAATCAAATTTTTTTTTATTAATTTATTTATGTATTGTTGGTATAAAGTACTCAACAAATTTGCTAAAAATGGGTAACAGAATGGGGCTAGTTTCTTTAACCCATTTTTGGTATAAGGCTAACCTTTTTTTTTTTTTTGAACAAAGATCCCTTCTTATTAAAAAGAGACCAAAGGTCTAATAGTAGGGTTACAAGGACTCCCTAACATACCAAACCTACATGAATACAAAGACTCCCTAACTAACCTATTTAGAATGCTATAACGTCCATTTGTTTCAATGTAAAATATTTTTTAATATATATATAATTTTGAGCTAATTAATCACTTCTCGATGAATTTCCTATTAGGGTTGATGGCTAGGGACAAATGTTATGTTCCGCGTAGAGGTGGAATTAAATATTTTGCTTGTGTTAGTTTATCTATGTTGTCTAATCAGGGGCGGAGCTAGCATGTAGCATTTGCAGGGATAAAACTGAAAAAAAAAAAAATATATATTAATCTTTTTATAACTTTGTGTGGAAATAAAAACACTCGTAAAAGGTTTATATTAATAAAATTTTTAAGTTACGTTTGGTATGCAGAATTGCTATTCTACTAAGAAAATAAATATTTTTTAGGGTTAAATAATTTGACCCCCTGTGGTTTAAAGATTTTATTTTTTGCTCATATGGTTCATTTCATATCGTAGATGGTACCTCCGTCCAACTTCTATTTAAAAATTAACGGAAGTCCACATCAATTTTTGGATGGAAGTTAGACGGATGTACCATCTCCATCTTTAACTATAAACGAAGTATCATCTATGATACAAAATGAAACCACATAGAGCAAAAATTAAAGTCTTTAAACCTTAATGGGCAAAAACGTATTTAACCTTAATTTTTCTTAAAAATGTAAAATGCATGAGTAATGCTACAGTAAGTAAAAATTTGCGAAATCCTTTTTTTTCCTGTTTCTTTTTCTTCAAGCAACATGGGAAAGGGAAAATGCATAAACTTAATAGCGGAGAGACTTGTATGAGGAGAAGATGCCTTCTCCACTTTTTGTTGATTAGGCTTCATCAGCGCTTTAAGTGCTATACTTTCCAAATTTTTATACCTAAAAGTGGTTCTCAAATGATGTGTTATCATCCCATGAGATGATGACACATTTCTCAAAATGATAGATCACATGAGATTTTGACACATTATTTGAAAACCAAATTTTGGAAAAAAAAAATTGCGAGTGTAACACTTCTCTTTTTATATATGTATCTTTGCGGGGAATGTGTTTTTAAGGAATAAGAATGATTTTTACACGACAATCTTGTGCACAACATATACACAATAAGACACATTGGTGGGACCTATGTCTCACATGCATAACCCACATGTATGGATCCCACCTGTTATGCCCCAGATTTTTTAAATTATTATTGGCACAATATTATTTATTATCATAATATTATCAGTGTAATAATGTTGTTCAAAATTATAATATTAACAATGAAATGAACTGAATTCAAAATGAATTTAGATTGATTTTTAATCGATTAGATTAAAATAGTAAGATAAAAATATCAGTGGTAAAAAGTAATTGGTAAGTTTTTGATAAAAATCTTACAAAACTTAAGTATTAAGTTAACTTTAAGATATTTTGTAGATTAAAATATAAAAACTTATCAAGTAATTGGTAAGTTTTTGATAAAAATCTTACAAAACTTAAGTATTAAGTTAACTTTAAGATATTTTGTAGATTAAAATATAAAAACTTATCAAAGAAGTTTACTTAATCATCAAGTTAAAAAAAAAAAAAAAAAACAAAAATCAAAATCAACTTGCTGTGCAAGTTGTCTTCCTTTTTATTCTTTCTTCTCTCCTCATTTTCTCTTAATTTCTTCGTTCTTCTTTTCTCCTTTCTTCCTATTCTCTTCTTCCTCACTTCTCTCTTCTTCCGCCTAAGACACACGGAGAAAGAGAGGCAGAGAGTGAGCGAGAGACAGAGAGAGAGAGAGATGTCGACAGAGAGAGAGATGCTGAGAGTGAAACAAAGAGAGAGATTGATGGGAGACCGAGAGAGAGAAATCGAAGAGGGAGAACAAGTGAGAGAGTCGGTGGGTGAGCCACCGGTTGGGGCGGACGGCAACGCCGGGCCGTAGGCCACAGCTTGGTGCTGGCGTAGCCACACGGAGCTCGATTTCGGCAATATCCCAGAACCCAAACCAAAGGCAAACAGTTTTAAGTAAGTAGAATTCTCAAACTTTGGTTTTCAATTGTTGGGTTTGATTTTTCGGTGGAGGAACAGAATGTGTATTGTTGAATTTTTGGAGATTTTGTGAAAGTGTTTTTTTTCGATGGAACAATATGGGTATGGAAAAATGATGGAATTTTCTTTAATTGCTGAATAGGTTTTGAGAGTTGATTTATTTCCTCTGTTTCTGTTGGTGTTGGCTGATTAAGATTGAAGAACTGATTATTGATTGTGTGATTTTTTGGTGTTTTGGATGGATAGATCAAATGAATTGATTTCTTGTGTCTTCCTTTTGTTGAGTGAGTGTTGATTTCTGTGGGTTTTAGGCAGGAGAAACTTATGGGTTATTTTGATGGCTGATTTATGGGTTTCATTTTTTTTAGGAAAGAAGCCGAATGGGTTTTTGTTAATTATTTTTGGAGTTTTGATTTCATGGTTTGATTTGGGTATAGTGTAGAAGTAAAAATTGAATTCATTGTGTTTTAAGGGTTGAATTTCTGGTTGTTTGTATACTAATTTGGGGTATTGATTTATGAAAGTATTGGTAGAATTCTAAGATGATTGGGTGTTGTAATTTTGTGGATGTCCCTTTTAATTAATGATCAAATAAGGTGTAAGAAAATAAATAAAAATACTGGGTTATTGAAGATGAAAACCGGTTGGGTACTGTGAAAATTATTCTGGGTTAGTTTTTGTATGAAGATTTTTAATGAATTCTTATTTGAAAATTCTAAGGTTGATGTCATACACTTGGTTTGGATTATTAATGCTAGAAGGTGGGAGTAGTAAGTAATTTTGATTTCCTGGTTAGTTTATGGGGTTTAAATTATGATGGGTGATTTAAGAGTTGTTTTGATTATAATGTTGGGAGTTTTTATGAAAGACTTTGGTTATTGGCTGATTGGGTTGAAATCTTGTTTATGGGAAAATTCTGTTTGGGTTTCAATATATTGGAAATTGTTAATCCATTGGTTAATTTGAGAATAAATTCTGAGTTTGCAGAAGAATGTTGTTTTTTTTATTTTACGATTTATTGTTCGATGATTTTTAGTGCATTGAGTTCCTGCTTAAAGGCTTGAGGATTTATCATGTTATGGACAAATTGATGAGAACTGAGTTCTCTCTCGATGATTGGATGGTGTTTATGTTTTGGAAAAGGTTCTATTATGTTGCCATAAACTTTAATGTGTTCAACTTAATATTCGTTTGTTTGGATATGAAATTTCGGACTAAGGATTAGTCAATTCAAGAGAGTTGCTGTTTTAGGGGAGTTTCTGCGGGTTAGGCCAAATGAGTTCATATTAAAATTCCTAGAGCGTTGATGATTTAGTCACTAAGTAGTAATATGGACTTATGAATATTGATGGGTAGAACATTTTGGAGACCTCTAGTTACGTGTTATGTATAATTTAATTAAGTTTTAGACTACAAATTTTAGAATATTCTTCTAAGCTTCTTCTTTCGATTTATTTAGGTAAAAGCTCGACTTCGATGCTAATGGCCAGTCTAGGTAAGGGAATACAACCTAAAAACCCCGGCAAAATTTTAATAAGACTTTTCAAAAGAAAAAGTCGGGGATTTTTCCTAATCACCTTTATTCCTTTATATTAATTATCTCTTTAATATTTTGTCATGATAATACTCTTATTATCGAATGTGATTGAGAAATCATGTGATTATAAGATATCAAATGTATATGTGTTATATGATGATTTCATGAGGTTTTGGTATAGTTGTATTTGTGCACCATATTGTATATGTTGCATGTGCTCCATATGAGCGAAAAATGATGGCATCATTGTAATTATACGTGCTTATATCACATATAGTTTTATCCCACGGCTGCATCGTGTTTTGATCCGGATCCATATGGGTAGCGTGGCAACCAAATCAAAAGTGTGGGCTATCGGTCGGGAAGGTTTCACCTAGGGAAGTTCCTAATCCGTCGGCTCTTCTCTGTGATGACAAGATGAGTGATTAGGTCCTTCGGGATCGGTCCTTCTGGACGTGCCAAATGTAATGTGCGCCACACATGGTTAAATTGCGGAGGTGGGCCCGTGGTGGGTAAAACTAACACACTGTATAAATGATTCAAGCACCATGCTGCATTTGATCTATTGCATGTTATTTAACTGTTTCTTTATCTGTTAAATTATTTGAATTTTATTTAGAATTCTTGAAAAGAAAATTTCACTTTTATTGTTGTGATTTCCTTACTGAGTTGTCAAACTCACCCCTTATTTCCCCAAATCTTTTCAGATAACACAGTAAGACGGAGTCATTTCTTTGTAATGGCGTAGACCTCGCTAAAAGCAATAGTTCATTGTGGATCAACCAAACCTTTACTTTGCATAGTATGTCTCTTATTGAAATTCATGGCGTTGTAAAGATTTATTATTAGGCAAAAATAATATAATAAGAAGTTACAATCTATATGTTGTAAATGTACGCTTCCTTTTAAATGGTTTTAGCACTCAAACTCGCGTTTCCCCTTATTTCTCAAAACAGGGGCGTGACAACACCAATGTATCTTATTGTGTACATGTTGTGCACAAAATTGTTGTGTGTGCATCACTCCTCTTTTAAGGAATGTGATATGCAGTGGGTCTAAAAGTAATAGTTTTGTAGTCCAACTAGATACTTTTTGGATCTGGATCCTTTTCGATTCATTAGAACTGAAAAAATAAAATAAAATAAAATCTCATTTCCATCAAAACCAAGCTCTAGACCAAGGGCACATCCCAAATCTATGCCAACACCTTTGACGCCATCGCCAAGACCTTCCAGGAGAAAGGGATACTCGGGTCCTATAGCGGCGTGTCCACGGTGATTGTTGGCTCTACCGCCTCCTCCGCCGTGTACTCCGGTACCTGCGAATTGGGGAAGTCGATCTTGTCCAAGCTCGACCAGTACCCTTCCGTGCTTGTGTCCCCAACTGCCGGGTGATGGGGAACATTGTATTGTCGGCGATAATGGTGCCCAAGGAGTTGATCACACTGTGAATGCAAGCTAGGGCCAAAGGGCGCTCTTGGGAGGTCTTGTTGAGGATTTTGGAGAAAGACGGTGTGCTGGGATTGTACGCAGGTTGCTCTGCCACATTGTCGAGGAATTTTGTCGGCTGGGGTGTTGAGCTACTCGTTGTTCGAGTACTTGAAAGTCGCGGTGCTGAGAAGGACAAGGAAGACCCACCTGGAGCCGGTTCAGAACGCGGGTTGTGGGGCGCTGGCTGAGGGGATATCAGCATCCATTTCGACGTTGGTGGCGGAGGCTGAATTTGGGGGGAGGGAGGAGGGTTTCGGTGGGAGAGGGTTTAAGTTTGAGTTTTGTTTTGTTTTTTTTTTTCTTTCTTTCTTTCTTTTTTTTTCTTTCTTTTTCTTTAGATTTATTAAATGATGAAATTCACCATTTGTTGTCAGTTTAAGATTTGGTATAAGCAGTGATTTTAGCCACCAAACATACATTAGCGTTTTGGAAAAGAGCTTACTTGTTTGAGTGCTAGCATGGCCAGCGTAGACAACCCACAACCTCCAACACCCACAAAGTGAATCCAACCCTTTCCACCATTCTCCAATCTGAGCAGACGAGCGGTCCTCGGTTTTCATTTTTCCTCTCCGTACATTTCTTTGAAACTGATCTTATGCCACTGGTTTCACTCGAGGCATAGACATATGCTTCACTCATAGGAGAAAATAAAAGGAGTTCGACGGAATCGGTGCCAAAAAATTCATGGGGTCTAACTTTGCGTTTTTTTTTTTTATTTTTTTTTAACCACGTACCTTATTTTTGTCCTTGGATCCAAGCCATCAACCCCCTACTCTCCAATTCTAATGATTTGGAGAGGATCCAGACAGCTTAAGGTGATAAATTGAAGTACGACCTCTTTATATTAACATTAATATATATTCTAATTTCATTTTGAAATTATTTTTCTCGCTTTTTGAGATGCAAAACTGTTCATTTAAATTATGATTGAAATTTTGGCTGCTCAATGCTCATCACAAGGTCCAAAGAAATTTCTATCCACAACATAATTTAATATTATTATTTTCATTCTTTCCATTATTTTCAAGACTAGAACGTTTAAAGTTAGAAAATAAATTTTATTTAAAAATGTCTTTAATATATATTATTTGATTCTATTATTTAATACGTACAATCAATTTCTTAAAACTTATTTCAAGAATGGAATATTGGAGAATGATATTAATGCTTTTTTAATTGATTATTACTATAATTAAGGGTCTTAGTTAAAAAATATTGACTATAATTAAGCCTTCAAATATTAAATATTTTTATAATTAAAGGCCTTATTAATTTGGGGCTTAAGCGACCACCTAAATTTTTATGGCACTGACAACTAGAATAAGGGTTAAGGTAATCAACTGAATTATTAGTATTTGGATTGTTAGGCTGAAACCCACTTGTAATAAAGGAGTTAAATCAGTTGATCAAAAAAAAAAAATTTATTTGATCTCTTCTTCGTATATTTGAAGAGTGATTCTCTCGAAGCAGTCTACCTGTTTCATTCCATTAACCCATTCAATCAATTCTCTCATTACAATCCACAACAAATACCAATTTACAATCTGTTCAAATGAAACCATTACATATATTAACATTAGAAAGAAATCTCAGGTTTTCTTGTGTCTAAGTCTAATATATGCGAATAGCTAGATCCGGTCGTATATTAATATAACAAGTAGTGTTGGATGTTCAATCTTGATTCGTTTATTATTATTTTTTTTTTGTTTCGAATACGAGCCGAGCTTGAGTTTGTCACTGAGATAAATAATCTGTTCAAGATCTATTCATTTTTTTTTTTGAATGAGCTCAAACTTATTCACGAGCTACTCAATTAATTTAATCATTCCATATATATATATATATATAAAGTAAATGTCGTATTTTTTTTTTTTCATATTGGTAACTTAATAAATTGTATACTCCTAAAAAAAAAAATTGGTATATGTATCTCTGTTTTATTAATGAATATCTTTTTGAATAATAAAATCCCTATTGATCAGGTAATTAATATAAACATGAATATATTTTTAATTTCTTGCTAATGATATAAAGTTTAGAGCTAGCCGTAATGGAAGCGTAACTTGTTTTCCATGTTGATGATGCTAATTATGTTATCCTGCAATTTAGGAAAGAGAAGTAGAAGACTTGAAGCTGCTCCTTTGCCTCTATAACTCCCCGATAAACCCTCAATTTGTTACAAATGGCCGGAGTTAAGAATGGATTAGAATTTGTGTTGAAGTAGACTTTTACTTAGAAAAATTATACAAATCCATAAGCAACTCATCTCATTTTCAAATTAATAATTGGATTTGTGAGACCCACATCAAGTCCTATAAATCCAATGGTAGATTTGAAACTTACTCGTTGTATATATAAAAATACACTACAAGAAATTTGCACATTAGTGACCAACTTCTTAGCGGCGACACCAAAGTCGCTGCTAAAGATCACTCATTAGTGGCGACAATTAGAGGTCGTTGCTAATGAGCGATCTTTAGCGGCAACTTTTGTGTCACTGCTAAAAGTGGCCGCAAATATACACTATATCATTAGCAGTGACAAAATATTGCCGCTAATGATCCATCATCAGCGACGACACTCACAAGTCACCACTAATACTAGATTATTAGCGGCGACAAATACGAGTCGCCGCTAATAATAGTCAATAGCGGCGACACCTGGAGTTGCCGCTATTGACCCTATGGCGACTTGTGAGTGTCGCCGCTGATGCTAGATTATTAGCGGCGACATCTAAGGGTTGTCAATAATAATTGGTTAATAGCGGCAACAATTGGAGTCGCCACTATTGACCCTACAAAAAATTTAAAATGCAGAATCGGATTTATCAGCGGAGACTTATGAGTGTCGCTGCTGATGCTAGATTATTAGCAGCGATCCTTAGATGTCATCGCTAATAAGGTGTCAATAGCGGCGACAATTGGAGCACCGCTATTGATTCTACACAATAAAAAATTATAATAAAAGAAAAAATAAAATCATATTTTAGCCTCTTAAAATAATATTATCCTAATAAACTTTTTTAAAACAATTAAACCCTACACAGAAAAATTGATATTTTTAAATATTATTAGTGAAGTTTTCTATTTACTATTCTTATTTAATATATATTCACCGTTTATATATTTTTTTTTTTTTAGATATATATTAATTGTTTTTGTCATGATTGATCTTAGTGCATTAGATTCTAGACTTGGTCAAATGTATCCTAAACAAAACAGAATGATCTCATGTATCGAACATCCGATCGAACCTATTGCATGAGTCTGATTAATTATGATAGAGTTCGACCGATCAAACTTGACACAGTGAAGGTTTGATTGATCCTAGTGTAGTAGTTCGATCGATCATAATAAAATAATATGATTGATATACCATCCGATCGATCCTAGTGCATTAGTATGATCGATCGTGATAGAGTTTCATCAATCAAACTTGACACAGTAAAAGTTCGATCTAACATGTGATTGATCCTAAGTACTAGTCCGATCGATCATCACAGGATCATAGGATCGATTAAAAGATCTGATCGATCCAAGCAAATTACTCTGATCAATCGAACATTCAATCGATCCTAGTGCATTAGTCTGATCGATCTTGATAGAGTTCGATCAATTAAACTTGACAAAGTGAATGTTCGATAGAAGATGTTATCGATCATAGTGCATTGGTCCAATTTGACAAAGTGAATGTTCAATAGAAGATATGATCGATCATAGTGCATTAGTCCGATCGATCATAATAAGATCAATAGAAGATATGATCGATCATAGTGCATTAGTTTAATTGATCATGATAGAATTCGATTAATCAAACTTGATATAGTGAATGTTCAATCTAACGTGCGATTGATCCTAAGTGCTAGTTTAATCGATCATGACAGGATCATAGGATCGATAGAAGATCTGATCGATCAAAGTATATCACTTCGATTGATCAAACCTATTGCATTAGTCTGATTAATCATGATAGAGTTCGACCGATCAAACTTGACAAAGTGAAGGTTCGATTGAACTTCTGATCGATCATGATATAATAATATTATTGATAGACCATTCGATCGATCCTATTTCATTTGTTCGATTGGTCGTGATAGAGTTTGATTAATCAAACTTGACATAGTGAATGTTCGATCTAACGTGCGATTGATCCTAAGTACTTGTCCAATCGATTATCATAGACATTGTGAAGGTTTGATCGATCGTCCAATCGATCGTACTGTACTTGTCCGTCCAATCTATCAAATTAGAAGCTTTTTCATTTTTTGGCCCAAACTGCCCTATGGGGGTAGCTAAATTGTAATTTTCCCATATATATATATATATATATATATATATATATTACATATACACATCATATATACATATTATAATTTTTAAATAGTTATTAAGAAATATATAACATTATTTATTTTTTTTGAAAAAGTACACATATTCCCCTTAAACTATCACTTAATGTACCCCTTAAACTACCAATTATGTGAATATCCCCCATAAGACCAACAAAAAGACAAAATTGACCTTAAATTATTATTTTTTTAAAAAAATAAACAAGCCAAAAAAAAGAGAAAAAGAATAAATAGTTTTAAATTTTTTTTAGGGAAAATTACATTTTAGCCCCCCAAATTACCACCCGTTTTGCAACTAGCCCCACAAACTGCCAATACTTCGACTTCGGCCCCCCAAACTACCAAAACCTTTGAAAAATATCCCATTTGGCAAAATATCCCCATATTATCCCTGCTACGTGTCATTTTTCAATTAAAAAATATTAAAAAAAAACCTAAAAAAAAATTAAAAAATTGAAAACTAAAAAAACAATTTTGTTTTTTTAATTTTTTTTAATTTAAAAAAAAAATAGAAAGGAAACTGGCAGCCACCCCCTTGAGGAGGGGTGTGGCCACAAGCCACCCCCAGAGGTAGCGCTCCCAAGCCACTCTATTTTCCTTGATTTTTTTAAAAAATAAAAAATAAAATTTAAAATTTAAGTTTTTTTTTTTTAGTTTACTCTTTTTTTTTTAATATATATATATATATATATATATATATATATATATATATATATATATATATATATATATATATATATATTATTTTTAATTGATATTTTTATATTTTTATTAGAGAAGACATGTGTCAAACTATGATGAGGGTTGATGTGATATATATATATATATATATATATATATATATTATTTTTAATTGATATTTTTATATTTTTATTAGAGAAGACATGTGTCAAACTATGATGAGGGTTGATGTGACATACTAATGGTTTCCGTTATGATTTTAAACAGTATGCCGATATAAGGAGTTATTTATTATTTATACATGAGTTTTAAATCACTTTTTAAAGCCTATGATACTTATTGCAAATAAATACAACCACGTGGACTGATTTTGTATTTTTCCCATGTTATTAATTCATACCAAGTTCATCTGAGCTTTTGATTTTATCAATTAATTCCTACGTATAAAATTAGTAACAAATTACGTTTGGGCTAGAACATTTTGGGATTGAAACCCAGATGCCACACAATTAATTAGCCACCACAAATCACCAGAATCGGCATCTCTACCGGAATCACCCTAGGGCCGTGGGAGTGGTTCGGCCATCACCAAGGGCCAAAACCCATAATTTTTTTTTTTTTTTTTTTTCTGCCATGGGTTGGCTGAACCACCCTCACCCTTCATGGGGTGGTTCGGGCACCCCAGACTTGCCAAGGAACCACCCCTCTTCTTTTTTCTTTTTCTTTTTTTTTTTTTCAATTTTTCAGTTTTTTTTTTTTAATTTTAATTATTTTTTATTTGTTTGTTTTATTTATTTATTTATTTTTGATATATATAGTGCCACATGTCAACCTCAGCGGTTGACACGTAGCGATGCGTTAAAATTTGGACGAAAAATTTAACAGAGATACGAAGTGGGTTTTTACCCCTAATTCAGGTACTGCCTATGATACAAAACAAAACTGAGGTACTAAATTTACAAACACGTAAAACTCAAGTACCAATAGGGTATTTAACCTTTTTTTTTATTTTTTACAAAAAATAAAAAATAAAATTATTAGCAGCGACCAGCTAGTGTCGCCGCTAATAATGCCCAATACTTAACGCAGGAATGAAAGACGCTAAGGCGAAAAAAATTTCGCCCAAAACTTAAAAAAATAAAAAAAAAAATAAAAAAATAAAAAATTGAGCTTCCAAAATCAGATATCACTCTCTCTCTCTCTCTCTCTCTCTCTCTCTCTCTCTCTCTCTCTCTCTCTCTCTCTCTCTCTCTCTCTCTCTCTCTCCTGCACGTCTCATTAATCCAACATATCAAAATCTCTCTCTAGTTGATGAAGAAAGATTTTCACCTAGAAAAAAGACCCCGAGGTCATCTCCGTCGTCACCAATGTCCTCAAGCTCGCCGACTCTCTCGAAGGTCCTTCAGTTCCCTCTAGTGTATTTTATTTTCATTTATTTTCTAAATTTTACAAAAATTTCGTTTGGTTGCGGCAAAAAGAAAAGGAAAGAAAATGAAAGAAAGGGAAATAAAAACTCTAGACTTCTGTGGATTTGGGTTTCCTACATAATGAGGCTCAGTTACTATTGTAGATAGTTTTAGGAATTAAAATTTTTTTTTTCCCCATTTTCATCAAATGGAAGTAAATTTTGTGAAAGCTTAATGGAAAACGACCTCCTTGATTTCTTCTGTATTTCCAATTTTTGTTTGGTTTTGTGTGATTCCAACGTATTGATTTTATGGGGTTTGATTTTATAGGTGAAAAGGGGAGAAGGATCAGAGGGCTCTGCACTTTTGCCCCGTCCGAATCTCAACGCTACAAGCTCCTCTGTGGTCTCACTATTCAAAGGTTGGTCTTAATTTGTTGTTGTACTTTTGTATATTAGGATTTCTTGTGGGCCTAGAAATTAAGTTAACAGTGATTGGAACTCATAACCATGGAACCAAGCGTTGTCATCACTAAAAAGGGCAGAGAGAGGGGGAAAGGGCGGGGTGTTTGATTCATAGGGACAAAAATTCTCTTCTAGCATGACTAAAATGAGGTCATAGGGTTTTATGGCAAAATTATAATTTAGATTTGGGGTAATGGTACATGTTCCAATGCATGGACAGCTGTGTTGTGTCCATTAGTTCATGGAACTGCTTGCTATCATTCCTTTAGGTGGTGTCTGATGCCACGTTGTGTGTCATTATACATTTGTGCATGAAATGTGTAGAAAGATTCCTTATGCCCTAAATTCATGATTTTCTAGCAGAGATCCTCCAACTATAGAATTTGTCCTTATTGTTTGTCTGTCTGTCTGTCTGTCTTAATATCTCTCAAGTACTCTGCATAAGATTGTTTGTAATTATTTCAAAAGTTCATAAAAGATGAGCTCGTAAATGAGTGTTTATTTGTTTTGGTCCCCCTTTTCTTGTGTGCCAAATAATGTGGTGTGATATTTTATTAACTAGATAAAAAGTAGAAGGTACAAAAGGGAAAACTAATTTTTCAAGAGTGAAGAGGAACCAACATATTCTTTTGGGACTTGATCTGGAATTAGGATTCCTACCATTGGGGTGTTGGAATTACAGTATAATTTGAACGGTTTATAAAAAGGGTGACATAGGCTCATTGGCTTCGAGCAGCTTAGAGTGCGGAGCTTACTAGGAGTGTACAAACAGAGCAGTTATAACCGCTTTAAAACCGCTAACTACTTAAAATCACTAACTGCTTTTAAAAGCGGTTATAGGGTTTGGGAAAAGCGGTTAATAACCGCTAACAAATCTCCTAATCCAACTTTCTCATTGAATGTAGGAATTCCTTCCTCATTGGTTTTCACAACACTTCTTATGCTGGCTCTGATACCAAAACGGGGCGGAAGCAGAGTATATGACTTAGAAGTAAGAAGTAGTGTAGGTGGTGTGGACAGAGAAGTGGTGAGCATACATGAACATAGTAATAAGCATACGAACTTCAAAATCAAAATCTGAATACAAAATAACAGAGTATTCAAAGATCATGAAGAAACTTAAAAGTAATGCTTAGATTCAAAATAACTTGAATGAAAACTTACAAATGAACTTAGGCCAGAATGCAACTGGCGATTACAAGATTAGACTCAGAAACATTGGAATGAAACATTACAAGTGTTTGGCTTTTGAGAGGTTTAGGAAAGATTACAAGAGTAAAAGGTTATCTCTGTGTAATTAGTTCTGCCTTGAACTTCAGACTTTTGCTCCTTAAATAGACTTCAGGAGGACAACATGCTAGAATCACGGAATGCCAGCATGCTTAGTGCTTGTCAGGCGTGCACCGAAAGCAGATTCCTTCTGCTTTTACTTGAGGTAACTCGCATCGAAAGCAGGGTAAAACTTTTGGTGAATAGTAAAAAAAGTCACTATTTATGAATAGTACCTTGTCAGGTGGCCGACCGAATACTGTTCACTTATTTGTCTTTTTGTGCCGTCGGGGCTAAACAACTCAGGAGTCTAAGTCCAAATCTGTGATATCATAAGGATCTTCGGCATCTTGGAAGAGGGGGTCAAAAGTGTAATGCTGAACAGAAGATTCTGCTGTAGAGGCTTCTTCATCTTCTTCACCATTACCATCTTCAGCTTCAATGAGCTGCTGCATAAGATTAAAAGCAATTTGCTTGATCTTAGAGGGCTTCTTTCCTTTTGAAGAGTTAGAAGATTCCGGCTTAGGAACTTCAGTAACAGGCTTAAACTGAGTCTCTGAAAGATGTGTTACAGAGTCTTGAACTTCTAGAGATCTTTCTGGAAACTCATTTTTAAGACGGGACTGAACCAAGGAGAACTTGAATTTATCCCACCACTTAACGGAGAACTGTCTGGCAATGCAGTTCTGATTAAACACATACTACCACTTTAATATCCACGAAACTTTGAAATGGGCAAAGAAGTGGACAGTTATTGGCAATTGTTCTTCTTGTTGGGACAACTTCTTAACGGTAGAGAAATACCGTATGGCTTCTTTGACTTCCTCATGAAGGATATGGTGAACAGGTGCATGAACTTGCCACCACCTGTGAAACCATAAAGGAATCGGTCCTTTAAAGTTTCTATCAAAATTGATAAACCAGGAGTGGGAATATTCCTCATTCTGGTGCAATAGAACTTTGTACTAGGCATCCACATAATCATGGTAACTGAATTGAACTCTCCTGTTGGAGAGGCTCTTTAAAGCATAAGGGGCATTCCCCAATCCTTCTGGGTGACGAACTTCATGATGAACAGTGAGTGGAAAGCAACCCTTCCAGGTGTTCTTTGACAATGGATGGGGTTGATCTGAATGGACTTAGTTTGAAGGAGTACATCCCTGTAAAACTCAATGGGTTTATCTAAGTGGATAGCTAAAAAATGCCAGCGAGGGAGAAAGTAGACTTTGGCAATGGCTTCAGGACTAAAATCTGGCTCAATAATAAACAGGTTATAGGGTGGTTCTTTGGCAAAGTAGGGAGAAGACTTAGGGTATCTTATGAAAGGCTTTTGAGGCTTAGCGAGCTCAAAGGGATCATAAGGACTCATGGGGCTTACTAAGGCAGACTGGAAAGACGGCCTTGGACTTATGGTGCTTCCTAGGGAAGTGAAGCGATTCACCATTTGGGTAGGTGAAGTTCTTAAGATAAGGTCTTGGGAATTCAGTTGACTTGGGGTGACAAGGTTAAAAGGCTTAGCATCTGAACTTAATTTAGGCTTAATGGCCGAAGCCTTTTCTTTCCTTTTATCAGCCATTTTTTCCTGCAAAAATGCACTGGTTAAGAAATCATGGATTGAATTTTGACTTCCCTTAATATATTCAATGTCAAAATCAAATATGCTTAAGATTGCTTGCCATCTAGCAAAAATTTGTTTAGATGCAATGTTTTGAACATCTTTTTCTAAAACATGCTTTGCACTCATGCAATCAACTCTTATTAAAAACTTTTGATTTAAGAGATCACCTTGAAATTTTGAAATGCATAGTACTATAGATAAAATTTCTTTCTTAATAGTACTATAGTTCTTTTGAGCTGAATTCCAAACACCTGAATGGAAATGAACAATTTGTTCAGGTTGGTTGGAATGAACTTGCTGCTTAAGAATACCACCGTACCCAATGTCGGAGGCATCAGTCTCAACGATTTTGAAAGACTCAATAGTAGGAATGCCAAGACAAGGTAATGTCTGGACATGGATTTTAACTTCTTTGACAACTGTGGTATGGTCAGCAGTCCATGGAAGGAGGATTCTTTTGAAGTCTATCAAACAATGGCTTGCATTTTTTGCGGAGGTTTTGATAGAAATCAGCAACATAGTTGAGGGATCCTAGGAACCGTTGGAGTTGGGCTTTCTCAAGGATTTCATCAGGGAACTTATCAGCAAATTGGATTACTCTACTAATTGGACTTATTTTCGATTGATGGATATTAAATCCAAGAAATCAGATGTTGGTTTGAAACAACTTAATTTTAGTAGCAGAAACAACTAATCCATTTATTTTGATAACTTCTAGAAACGAATTCAAATGTTTCTAGTGTTCTTCAACAGACTTAGAAAAGATGAGGACATCATCTATGTAGACTATGGAATATTTACTTAGGGGACCAAGAATATCATTCATAATATTCTGGAACTCACTAGGGGCATTCTTACGACCAAAGGGCATTATGTTCCATTCGTATTGTCCAAAGGGTGTGACAAAAACTGTCTTATACTTATCTTTCTCATGAATTTGAATTTGCCAAAATCCACTTTTCATGTCAAACTTAGAGAAGATCATAGATCCACCTATTGATTAGGTCTCTCTTATTTGGAATTGGATATCTTATCCATTCCAGGACTTTGTTGAGGGGCTTGTAGTTGATAACCAATCTAGGGGCTCCTCTTTCAAGTTCAGCATTTTTCTGAACATAAAAGGCTGAACAAGACCAAGGGGACTTACTTTTACGAATTATGCCTTTGTGCAATAAGTCTTCTATTTCTTTTCAGCAAAATTCAGTAACTTCTTGACTCATTTGGATGGATCTAGCCTTAGTGGTGATTCTTCCTTCATCAAAGTCTTTGATATAAGGAAGGCTTACGGTGTGCTTCTTCCTATGCCAAAAGGCAGTAGGGACATCAGAACAAACTTCACTTTTGATCCTATCCTCAAAGAGTTGGATTCTCTGCTAAAGGGGTTTTTGACTTAATTGTTCTTTGATTCTTTTAACCTTAATCTCTTCTTGTAAAAACTCAATCTGTTGAGTCTTTGATTTGATTAGGTTAACGGACTTAGAAATTGAATTGCTTTTGTAAGCATTCAACTGACTTAATTCTGGTTTAGCCAGAAATTTGAACTTAACCTTTTCATCCATGGGATAGGTAATTAAACCATCCTGGTTTGTTGTAAAAGGGTACAACAGAGTAATGAAAGGTAAACCTAATATGACTTTGTCAGTCATATTCTTAACCAAGACAAATGATGTTTTGAAGCAAACATTGTCTTGACACACATGGACTTTACTTTTTCAAAAGTAATTTGCATCTTACTGCCATTAGCAGAACGCAAAGTTTCTTTTGACTTACTGTAATACTTCGTAGAAACCAGTCCTTCTTGTATACAGTTCAGATCTGTACCTGTATCAATTAATACAACTACAGATAGCTCAAAATCTTGTATCTTAATTCTAACCTTGGAATCCCATTTTTTAATATGGATTCGGTTGATTAGACTTAGACATTTTTCTTCAAATGGAGGCGTGTCTTCAAGCTTAGGTTCGGACTCGGCTTCGCTATCATTAGGACTGCTAGCGGCTGACTTAAGCTTGTGCTCAATTTTCAAAAGATTAACATCCTGTTTTAACTCTTGAGTTTCTTCCTTAAGTATTTTAATCTCAGACTTAATTTGATTAACTTCAAGTTGCAAATCTTTTATTGTGATTTGTTCCTTAGGTTTATCAAATCTTTTAAGTGTATTACTTAAACTTATTTCAAGGCTTTTAGAATTGTTTACTTCTCTTTTTGTTAGAAGTTTTCTTAACTTTTCTAAATATTGCATTTTTAACTCAGGATTTTCAATCTTACTTATAAGATCAAGAAGCAATTCTTCTTGTTCTTCTTCTTTGGTCATGACACCAATTGTTTTGCAACAAGTGTCATTACAACCAAAACTTATGTCTGGGCTTGATTTAGACTTATTGTTACTGCAGGAGCAATAGCTGCTATGACTTGAACTAATACTTAGTTCAGACTCATTTTCACTGGACTCAGTGTCTTTTATCTCTAACATTCTTATTAAATTTTCTTTTTCTTCGTTAGAGACTTTTAGAGACTTAATGGTTTCCTTAGCTTTGCAATCCTTTGCAAAGTGACCTGACTTACCACACTTATAACAACTTTCTTTGTTGTTTAATCTTTTAAACCTTTTCTTAGGCTTTCTCTTTTCCTTCTTATAGAAATCATTCGGCTCAAAGCTTCTTTTCTTGAATCTTTTAAACCGTTTCTTATGCTTTCTATATTCTTCTTGCTTACGAGATTTCTTATGTTTCTTAGATGGTGCTACCGAAGGCAGACCATATTGCTCACAGAAATTACCCATTTCATATCAATACACATCTTAAGACCTTTTTTTTGGATAGTACTTATGATATTCCCGTAGGTGAGATTATCATACTCTATCACATTGTTCTCATTAACTAAGACTTGCTTAATCTTATGGGCAAAGAGGTGAGGCAAACTATTTATGAATTTCTCTTTCCAAAACGGTTGATTGCTATCTTCTCTCAGCATGACTCTAGAGAGGAATACATCTTTGTACCATCTAAAGTCGCTCAGGGTTGGACATCTTAAGTTGCTTAGCTGGTCATGGACTCTAGACGTAAGATGACTTGGTGTGCCAATAAAATGTTCTACAATTGTATAAAACAAAGTATTGACAGCATCAGAATCTCCTAATCCAACTTTCTCATTGAATACAGGAATTCCTTTCTCATTGGTTTTCACAGCACTTCTTATGCTGGCTCTTGACTCATCAGTGAGATGTTTTTCCCACCAGTTTTGAAGGGTTCCTATGAAACCCGAAACCAGGAGGTCAACAACCTCCGGTTGACTTAAATCATAATTCATAACGTAGCTACTAGAAACCATGGTCATATGGGTTAACTTATCAAGAATTTGCTGTTCTGCTAAACCATCGATATTCTATTCGTATAGTTTATCAGCAGAGACTGCAAATTGGCTTTGGAAATTTCTTTCCTCAAATTGGATGTCCGGAGGGGTTGGCCTAGGATACCAATTCTTGGTGAGACTTATTGGAGGAAACTTAGGCTTGTGAATCCTATTCAGTTCTAAGGCTGAAAGGGCTTTTTCGACTTTTCTGATATTCTTATCAGAATCAGACCCGGAAGTGGATTCTGTCTTAGATGAATTCTCAGAAGACTCAGGTATCTTAGCAACAGACACAGTGTTGGAAGTACTGGGCTGTTCTTGTTTGGTCTTAACCAAATCCTTAAGCATTTCCTCTATTTTCTCAACAAAGGGTTTATCCTTGTTAACCTTTAAACTAGTTCTTTGTTTTAGTTCTGGAAACTTGATTATAGGTTTCTCTTGCTTAAAAGGCTTATGTTTCTCTTTTGCAAGAGGCTTATTATCGAGCTTTTTATCAATTTTGTCCAAACCTATGGAGTTTAGGTACTGGCTGGTGTAATTGGCTTGCTCAATGACTTTCTTAACATTTGTGTTCTCAGATGCAACCTTAAGGGGTAAGGCTTTAACCGTAGTGGTTCTATGTTGAAACACTATGGTTTCTTGTGGGGGATGACTTGAAGAAACAACTGTGTTATCTTCTTTTACCCACTTTTCCTTAGAGATGGTTTGAACCTTGTTTTCTACAGGGTAAAACTCATCAACAAAATCGAAATAAGAGATGTTCATCTCTATTTCTCTTATGTGTTTCTCAAAGTGGCTTAAGATTTATTTCTTTTGTTCAAGGTTGAACCTTTCCTTATAGGCTTTTCTTCTTTCAAGATTTGCTTCAGACTCAAAATCTTTATCAAGTCTTTTGAAATCTATCTCAAAAGGTTTCCTTAGGGTGCATAGTTGGGGGTCTACAACTGTTTCAACTATAAAATCAGATTCCGTAGGAGAGGCATTTCCTTCTTGGGATTCTTCATCTTCTAGTTGTGTGTCAGCTGTATAACATGGACGACTCACTTGAGAGGTTGTTTGGACTCCCTTTAACTTAAGGTTTCTCAACTCTTTTTCCAATTCTAGATCTCTCAGTCTTAGTTCTTCCGTTGAGGTTGAACCGGCGAACGAATGGCTAGCTGGAGTCTTATCCTTAGGTTGTCTAGATGATCTAGACCTTGGCACTTCAGATCTAGATGCACTAGATCTTGAAACTTCTTCTCTGAGAAGATTTGACTTATAGGTTGACTGAGAACCTCGATCGAAACTGATCTTAACAGTACCATCCAAGTACTGCTGGATATAATCTAGATCTCCTAGATTATGGCTTATGATTTCAGGCTTAAAGCTTTCATTAGTTACCATCCATTCTTTGGGTAACTCAATGTCAGTCCAATTAATGGTTCGAGGAACATGAATACTCGCATTACTCTGGCTACTTTGAATCAACATGGTTTGATTCCTTGGGCTTCTATTGATTGCCTGGAAGTTCATGTTAGTTCCAGTGCACTAATAGTAGATCCTATAAATTAAAGCTAAAGGTTGAACACCTTCAAGAACTCTGTATCCTTGAGTTCTGATGCTCAGGGTTAAAGCTTTTAAGATATGGGGATCACTCAGACTTACGGTGAAATCAGGGTAACAGTCAAAATAGACTGGCCCATCATGCACAGTTGCTTCAATAACTCCAAGGAGACTATCCTGCCAGTCTATGAAGCGGGCATCTCTCAATCCTAGCATTACAGAGGCTTTAAGTCCTCTTCTTGTTAAGGGTTTAATAGCGACTTGAACTAATCCTATGTGGATAAAGTTGTGGCCTTCTCTTCTATGTCTCTTAATAGCATCTGGGCTAAAAAGCTGACATAACTCATGTTCCTTATTGAGAGCATAGACTTGCTTTACGGTCTTGACATGTTGTTCAGTCTTGAACGATGTCATGGACCACTTCTTCCTGTAAATTTCTTTACTAGGGACTTTGGGTATGTTCCAATCATTGACATCAATGAAGGAATCCTCATCATGGTACTCAACGTGTTCTTTGTTGATGACCTCTGAAATCTCAGGGATCCTAGTGGATCTAGAGCTTACTGATGAGTTAGATCTGAACAATCTATTCATCTTTACAAGTTTAAGGGTACCTGACTCAAACTTTTACTGTTTCGATCCCTCTACCGCGAGAAATCTCTCTATCGCACTTCATCTCTGTTCTCCAACTAGGTGTCCTAGGTCAGACCTCTGTGTCCTATCTGTGTGTCCTCTCGACTTACTTGGCCCTTCCCTTGGCTCTCAGCTGCGCTGACGGCAGTGTCATCTTCCTAATAGCCTAGAATCTTAACAGAGAGTGGTACAACAAACAGACTGAAACAATAGCAGTTTAAGACAAATAACCAGCCACTTGGGCGGATTTACAGAGAAGTGGTGAGCATACATGAACATAGTAATAAGCATACGAACTTCAAAATCAAAATCTGAATACAAAATAACAGAGTATTCAAAGATCATGAAGAAACTTAAAAGTAATGTTTAGATTCAAAATAACTTGAATGAAAACTTACAAATGAACTTAGGCCAGAATGCAACTGGCGATTAATATATATATATATATATATAAAAGAAAAAAAAAAATTTAAAAACCTGGGATGCTGTGAGAGGGGCATCGTTTTTGACAATGTATAATTGTGTATATATATATATATATGCATCTTTAAGTCTTTTAGGTTTAGGGTTTCATTTCCTCAAATCAATCCGCTGTCGCCTAGCCTCTACAGTCTGCCTCTCGAGTCTCCCCTCCACTCTCTAGCGCCATTTACCTCTCCGCCCATCTCATCTCCTCAGCCGCTCTTCTTCACCGCTGCTACATTGTAAGCTTCTCCACTCTTTCTCAGTTTCTCTCGCTTGAGTCTCCCCTCCACTCTCCAGCGCCATTTACCTCTCCGCCCATCTCGTCTCCCACGCCGCTCGTCTTCGCCACTGCTACTTTCTAAGCTTCTCCACTCTTTCTTAGTTTCTCTCGCTTTTTCAGGTTGCATATATATATATATATATATATATATATATTTGATTTGTGCTAACGATTTCGGTATTCTCCTATTTATAAAAGCATAAATTTTTTTGTAGAAAGCGTTGAAGTTTGTCACTGATTGTTCGGTTTTGTTTTTTATTGCGTTTAAAATTGGATCTAGTCCACTAACCGGGATGAGTTTATTTTTCTTTTTCTATTTGATATTTTGTGTGGCTCGTTGACAATCCTCGGACTGCATCTTATTTACTTTAATTTTGAAACTTTTCAATTAACTAAAGCTTCTTCTTTTGTAGATGGCGCTCAATCAAGGACCGAATCATCCTTGGACTTTATCTATAAGGATATTAGCAATGAAGGGTTATTGATTAATTTGATTGTAATGTTTTGGTTTTGGTGATTTGGATGTAGGTTTGTATTGGCCTCTAGAGCTATTTTTGTTTGTATATCTCTGATTGCAGTTCACCCTTGTGATAGAAGGAGGAATATCAATGACTATCAGTTCCTTTTTCCTGCGGTTGATTTTTCACTGGCAAGTATTTAGATATTTAAAGTTTATCTAGAAACAATTAGTGTTTAAAATTTCATTTAGGATGCCTTTCATCTTTTGGTAGTAGTTCAGTTTTAGGTGAATATTAGTTGTTTCCTTGGGTTGTTTGATTGATGACATTCAATTTTCTTTGCAGATAGAAACTGATGAGGATATATTATGGAAGGCCGATATAAGGGAGACGAAGGAAGAGATTTGGTTATTTGGATTTGTTTGGTTTTGGATTATGTGGTTATTTACTTATTTGGATTTGTAATTTTTTGGTTTTGGATTTGTAATGATTTGGATTTGGTTATGTGGTTATTTGTTTGTGTTTTGGATTTGTGTTTTTTTTTAATAAATATTTTAGATTTGTTAATTTTGTACCAAAAGGAAAAAGTTTCAAAAATTATTATTTTATTTTTGAAAAAATAAAAATATGCACAAAAAAGGCCCAAAATCGGTATAAAATCAGCCCAAAACCGGAATTGAAAAGCGGTTTTAAAACCGCCGGTTATTAAAACAATAATTGCTAACCGGCGGTTATAAAAATAACCGCCTCCGCCTAGGCGGTTAGTAAAATAAAATAACCACTAGGCGGTTAGCGGTTTTAGCCAATAACCGCCGGTTATAACCGTTTGTACACCCCTAGAGCTTATTTGTCAAAACAAGTGATGACCCTAATTATAAGGAATCACATACAATTGAATGGAAATTTGAGTCTAAATTTTTGATATAACACTTCTTTAACTGAGGGATATGTTTCTTCAATCCCCTCTACAAAGGATAGAGAGATACAATTCTTTATATAAACTTACAGTTACCTTCTTAACACAATGGCAGCCAGTGTTTTGTGCAAGTCACTCATTTGCCTGAAACACTTGAAGAGAGCTTTGTGGGGCCTGCATTAAGACTCTCATTCTTTGGTGACCTTTTTATCAATATATTATATCTCTATTTTGTTGATATTCAAGGTTGTGCTTTGGAAAATTTGACAATGGAATTGTGCAATAATGTTGTCAAAGAGAGATTGGGTCATTGTTGGGTTCTTGTTGATTTGAATTATTGTTATTTGATACTTTGGACTAATTTTGAGGTTTTGGGTATGAGAATTTGTAGAAGGTGGATTTTTTTTCCTCTTTTTCTATTGGTTTGAATTCTAATTTGGCATCTGAAAATGGAATTTGTATTTATTTCCCCATTTTTTTTTTTTTTTGTTGGTTTGAATAGTAGTGCTGTTGAGGTGACTATATATGATATTGCCTGTTAGGGAACCTTTTCCCTATAAAAGCTTCATTGAATCAACATATAGAATGAAGAGAGTTATGTGTTCTCTGCGTATAGAATGAAAGTAAATATCCATATAGAAAGTGTTCTCTGCAAATCTAAAGTTTGAATTTATGGAAATCCTACTCCGCATCTAATAGGTTTTCACCATATGTACCTTAAATATTTTGGAAAAGCTTGTTTCAATATTTTAACAACATATTTTGGAATATCTTGAATTTTTTTAATATGCATATGTGATTTTTTTTTTTTTTTTTGTGGATTCTAAATCTATGCATATGCTAGTTGAATGTAGGATTAGTATCGGATGCTGTTTGTATAGTTGAACATTACTAACTTCATCAATTTATTTCCCTTTCTTAGATTATGGTTGAAGCTTGTCTATTCGAACAATTATTGTTTGTATTACAAGGTAAGAGATTTTGTGCAGTTTTCTGTTTAAAAACTTTGAATAGTAAACGTCCCTTGACATGTTTATTAAGGTCAAAGAACTTTGAGTAAACAAAGCAAGTGAGTAAAATTATATAACACAATTGTCTTTTTAAGTGTATGTAGGATGACAAGAGAAAGATAAGCAAGAAATTGCAGTGCTCAATGGCCTAAGTGATGGTAAGTTATTTCAATCCCATTGTCACTCACTTATTGGTGGAAGCACTGTGAAATGTAACAAGCGGGAGGCTTGTATGGAGTTATAAGGATGAGTACAGATTATTTGGAGTGTTTGGCTATTGACTACATATTGGCTACTCTTTAAGTATTAGACTTGTCTACAATGTTTTCACCACAAGAAAAACACTCATTATGTGAAAAGTTACATCAAGTATGTTGCATTATGCTCTTCTATTTAACCTGAGAATTTTGTTAATGATAGTGTTATTGTCTATATGGTCTTAGTGTTATTGTCTCTCTTAGTTTTGTGTCTCATATTTTATTTTGACGTATGTGTTGGGGTTTTGGATGTGGGTACGATTTGCCTTGAAATTTTTTTTACTGAATTATGGAAAATGAGGATGTAGGTGGGGTTTGTTTGTTGCTTTTGAATTTTGTTGATATCATAACATATGTGTTTTGATCCTGTAGTCTTGGTTGATTGTTGTTTAGATTTTGGGGTTTCAAAAGAAATGTGTGTGCATGTCACAGAACTTTGATAATTACACATTCGTTGAACATTTGTACCGTATCTACTGATAATGTTCATAAGCCAAACCAACCAGAAGCTTTGAGTAAACACAACTCTGGTCAATAAGAATAGTGTTCGAGTCACTCTGTTGCAAGACAAAACAACAGGAAAAGAACCCATTAGTGTAAAGTTCTAAGGAAGCCCTGAACTGTTACAATTATATACAACAAACTTCACCCTAGCAGAATATTCCAAATTTACATTTATTCAAAAGGTAGTGCTCATGGGAATTTCTTGGCCATCACTAATTAGTCCATAAAATTTAGAAAATATTACTAAATTGGTCCAAGTAGTTAAGGATTTGTTCAAATCGCTCCATTGGCTTATATTCCTTAAACTCATACTAAATCCAGTAACATGTTTCTACATAATTTAAATGAAGCCTCCACCCAAAGTCTAGTTTTTGCAAACTAAGACCAGGTATTCCCAAAAAAGAAAAATGATACTATGGATTCTTTAGATAATTACATGCCTGGAAAAAAAAAAAATTGGATTCTGAATGTCATTTTGAGTGGCTCCAAAAATATAATACATGCAACGAGTATCAGGAAAATCATAGCCAGTGCTTAGTGTTACAACTGTCATGCTATTCTGCTAAAAATAGTGTAAAAATATGCCAAAGTCTAACTATCACAAATTGTTGTAGAGAGAGAATATGCCTTAATTAGCAGAATGGGTTCCTAAACAAAAAACAACAATGTTCCATACAGAAAGTAGAAGAAGAAATAACAACTGTTTGTTGCTTTTGAATTATGGTGATATCATAACATATGTGTTTTGATCTTGTAATCTTGGTTGATGAATGTTTAGATTTTGGGTTGTTAGGTGGTCTTTTGATGTTTTGGAGTTTAATATTTAGCTTTTACCGTGTTTGGTGTTGGTTAGGTATATGAACTAGTCTACTTGACTTATAGGTTATTAGTCTTAATTATAAATGAATTATTGAAAATTAATTTTTTTGGTATTTATATATATATAAAACATTATTAGCAGCGACTATAAAGTCGTCGCTAATAATGTTTTATTTTTAATTTTTTAATATCAATAGCGGCGACCCGTATGTTGCTGCTAATGATGTTTTATAAATTTTTAAATATCATTAGCGGCGACACACAATTCTGGTTAAAACCTATTTTGCAGGGGGGTTTTAGCTGCGACTTTTGAGTGATCAATAGCGGCGACACAGTTTGTCGCCGCTATTGAATTTATGGTTAATTATTATTAAATTTTAACTAAATAATAATTTTTATTTTTAAGGAAACATAAAAATAACACACAAGAGACTTTTAAATTTACTTAAAAAATGTTAGTCTTACAAAACATTTTACAGGAAAAAAAAAAACTCTTTACAAAGTGGTGTGTGTAAGAATATTAATATCTGTAAAATGTTTTGTAAGCTTAGAATTTCTCATCTAGAGGAATTCCAAGCCTAAGCATTTCTCGTAAACCAAACCATATTCACCCATATATACCCATATACGACGAGAGAGAAGTTGCATTCACGTCCGATTAACAAAATCTTTGGTGGGCGCCCATCTCCAAGGGGAGGGAAATTTGTTGACCGGGCAAGATGTAGCATATAGAAGAGATGAGGGGAGGGAAATTACTCTGAATGTGCGATGTTACTTTATATGCATGGCAAATTATCATTTATAAGTTTCTTTGTGGGAAAATACGTAAACGTGTTATACATCTTTTTCTGATTGTTCTATCATCTTTCTATTTTTTAAAATCACAACTGAATTTATGAGATCGATGTAGGTTTTTTGCATGGACTCCAAAAATCTAATGATAATTTTAAAATATGAAAGAACGGAAAAATGACCAAAAGATAACAAGATTATGTGTGTTTGGTATTAAGAGCATTAGTAGCAGCCTTCCTATACTAGTTCTTTTCCCTAAATATGAGAAAAATTTCACAAAAAACTTTAAAAAACATTCCAGAATGGTCACCCTATATTTAGATAATTCGGTTGTTGCTACCCAATCGAATATTTTATTCACATAATCACTGCAATGCACTGCAATGGATGTCCTCACTTTTCATTCACGCTTTTCTCTCTCATTTCTCTCTCCTCCCGATACTCAGGCTACTCCTCCCTCCGCCACCGCCGGCCCATATATACCCACCTCCTCCATACCCACCACAGCCACCATATCCACCCCCGCCACCTCCTCGCCCACCAGATCTCCCATTGTCGGCCCATACCCACCTCCCAACAATCATTTTTCACACAGGATGCTCGGAGTCGCCCCGCCAAGAAGCGATGTCATCTCCCAGACTCCCAGTGCTTGATTTTACATGCTGAAAATCATCATCACCGCTTTTCATAGCCATTTGATTTTACAGAACCAAAGAGAGATAGAGAGCGTGTATGTGTGTGTCGGAGAGAGAGAGAAGTAGAGAGGATCATTTGTCGTATGGAAGGCGATTTTGGTCAGGGTCTTGCTCATTGTGGAGCCTTGGGAACGAGTTGGCAGTGAGGTCGCCATCAGAGATGGAGACGTGATGAGGTGAGGACTGGGCTGAGGTGAAGACCTAAGGTGACGATGCTTCTGGAATAAAAAAATAAAAAAAATAATAAATAATAAAAAAATAATAAAAAAAAAGGAAAGAGAAAAAATAATAGTAAAAAATAATATTTATTTAATATAGGGAAAATTAAGGGAATCTATTGTAAGGTATTTTTTTTTATAGAGAAGCAAAAAATAGTTTTGTTCCCTAAATTTATGGAAAATAGTTGGGACTCTGCTGCTAGTGCTCTAAATGGTTGTATTGTAAAATTTTTGTTTGAATAGTAAAAAGTAATTGATGTGATATAAAGTATTAAAAAGTTTGAAATTGTTTTATAGAAAAGTAAAAAAAATTTGTTTTATAGTAGGTTTTTTTATTTGAATAATAATAAAAAATGATTGACGTGATATAAAAAGTGAAGAAATATAAGAATGTTTTGGATTTGACTTTTTTAGGAAAAGTGTAAAAAAGAGTGAGAGATGAGAGATGGTTGACAAACATGCTCATTTAATTTCTCCAATATATATATATATATATATACATATTATGCATTGCAATCATTCAACATAAATTTTTCTATTTTAGTTTTTTTTTTTTAAAAAAAAAAAAAGAAAAAAAGAATTGCATTGCTGTAATTATGCTTTTACACTTCTGGTGAACATAGAAAACATCTCTCTCTTTTAGAGCACTAGTAGCAGATTTCCAATCATTTTTTCTATATTTAGAAAATAAAATTACGTTTTGCTTCCTTATAAAAAAATATCTCACAATAGATTCCATTATCTTTCCTTATATCAATTAAATATTATTATTTTATTATTTTTCTCTCTTTCCTACTTTTTCTCTCTTCTCTATATCAATTAAATATATTTTTTATATTAAAATAATACATAAGGAATGAATAGAAGACATGTATACATAGAGAATTACTATTTATTCCCAACCCCCTCATCTAAATATAGGGCATTGGCTATGAGAAGTTTTTTAATGTTTTTCATGAAATTTTCTCTAAATATAGAGAAAAAAACCAATATAAAGTAACTGCTACTAGTACTCTTAGAGAAGTAAATACTAAGGGGGATTTTTCTACTCCTATGCTAAATCTAAAGAAAGAGAAAAAGGGGGAATAAATAGGAAAATGGATCACGAATAGAAAGGGCTTTTCAGATTGGGTCCCACCCTTCCTCCTCATCGCGAAGATGTAAAGTTATCATTATCACCGAAGCGCATTAGGTCATTTGAAGCTGTGAAAAGTACAAATTCTTTGTCCTCGTAAGGGAATTATGTTCTTAATCTTCACGTTCATTTATTATATTTATTTTATTATGGTTAATGTATTGTATTTAAGTAAATTTGTTTTAAGTGTATAATGTAAAAAGTTACTTAAAACACATTACATCAATCGATGTAAAATGAGTATGAAAAGTAGCCTTATTTGATTTAGAAAGCAATATTAAAACTTGATTAGCCCAATTTTTTTTTTTTTTTTTTTTCAATCAGACATATGAAATGAAAATACCAGTTGTAATCATTCATCTTATATTTGATTTTATTATTATTATTATTATTATCATTATTATTATTATTATTATTATTATTATAACAAAACCTATCAAATTTGAAGTGAGCTTATCTCTAAATTCTCAACTTTGGGGCTTGGCTCATTCATCGGATAGGTGAGACCCTGCCCACAAGGGTATTAATGGAATCAATGTGATTTACATTAATTAGACATGTAAATTCTTATTGCGGGATTCGAATCTATGCCCTAATGTGTGGATTTAGATCTTCTCCAATTCAAATGAATTGGAGACTATCCAATAGTGTAATGTGAATGGCAAAATTGTCCACAAAAATGTGTAAAGATAATTTTTACCCATCACATTACACTAACTGAATACTCTCCGGTTCATTTGAATCGAAGAGGATTCTTGTCCCTAATGTATACAATGTACCTAAACACTTTAAAAATTTTCCTAGGCCATTAAACCACCACCTTATATAGTTTAGATAGATAATTTTTTTAAACAAATAGTCCAGCACTCAGACACAGATTCAGTGCAGAAATATATACATATATAGTATGAGCCAAATAGAAATTTTAGAGCAAAGGACAACATAATTTGCTTTGTGTAGGCAAGTCACCACATGCTAAGAGACTATAAGTCAAGTTACATATTTGTATCCTCTTTGTGTACTTATGACCGTCTTATGCTTTTAATGATATTGTCGATTATTTATCAAAAAAAAAAAAAGTCCCCCTAAACTATCAACAGTTGCAATTGACCCTCTGAATTACTTGCTCCTTTCACTTGACGCTGTTAGAATTTTTGGTTAAATTCAACGGAAAATGAGTTCGATGCACACCACCCAAAATATCTAAATGTAATATGTACTCTCAGAGTCTAATATATTAGGTTTAGAGTGTGCAGGTTACTTGTTTGGGCAAAATATATCATAACTTAGAAATCCTTAAGTCCTAAAAGTTTTTTTTTTTTTTTCAAGTTTATTTTAAAAATATCATATGGATCATAAATAATGTGTATGTTATCTATTGATTTTGTAGGAGGGTAAATTTTCCTTTGCCTCTTATGTTTTTATATTCAAGAAGCTAGAGTATGATGTTTAAATCATTTCAAAATATTTTTTTATGTTATTTATTGATTTTGTATGAGAGATTCTTTTATATTTTCTAGAAGGGAATTTTAAGAATAATCTTTTTTACAAATAATAATAATAATAATAATAATAATAATAGTTAGATTATGTTATCTATATTTTAAATTGAAATTTCGGCCAGGGAAGAATTTCTCCGTTTTAGCTAGCCAAAATATTATAGGAATAAGGATTTTTGGCTTGTTTGAGAAATTGGTCAAAAGAAAAATTGTAGGGCACGTTTGAGTGTGTGATTTTTTTGTATTATATATATATATATATATATATATATATATATATATATATATATATATATATATATATATATATATTACTATATTCAAAATTACGAATACTAAGGAAATTTATTCTTTGAAATTATTTTTGGATAGTTTAGAAAATCTGAGACAAAATTAAAAAAAAAAAAAATTGAATAAAATTTTAGTAGAATTTAAATTTAACAAAACAATTTAAATATGAATTACAAAAAAAAAAAAAAAAAATGTGTTATCCAAACATGCCCTTAGTGTTCTTTAAAGCTTTGCGAAGAATGCCACAGAAACATGTCCTGATCTGTTTTCAAGAATTTTTTGTAAGTTATTTCTTTAAGTTTTGAACCTTTTAGCTAGGATTTTGGGCCAAAATTGTGTTTTTTAATTTTGGGCCCAACTAAGTTAATGAGAGTTTTATTATGGCCCTTAGTAATTAGGCCATAGATGGGCATAGTTAGATCAAAGGCCCAAGTGGGCCAATTCTGACCTGTCCCCCTAAATGTGGAGCTCAAGCCCTTTAAATTTACGTGCGATGCATGTGATGTGACCCAAAAACTTCATAGATTTAGTAATCAGCATCAATTTCAAAAGGTGCAGTTATTAACAATCCGATTTGGTATACAACGTTTTTGCAACAGCTCAAGACAAGAAAGTTTGCACCTATAATTTCAAAAGATGAAATTAAACAGCCAGTTGAGACTGAAGTATTACTGAAGCATATATTTTCTTTGGACATCGATCGTGTGGTTCCTGCCATGCATGCATGCTTTTTTTTTTTTTGGACATGATTGGCTTTCTAGTCAGTGACGTCGGATAGAATTATAAATGTTTTGACGGTGTATGATCTCTGTAAAAATTTTTGTTGACAAAGAAGTAATCTTAATATTAAATTTGGAGAACTTCACTTTAGGGCCGGCTCAATATATTGGGAGCTTTAGGCAAGAATTTTAAGTGAGACTTTTTTATATTTAAATATTAAATAAATATTTTTATTTTTATTTAAAAATAATTCTTCTCAAGTTCAATATTATATTGCTAGTAATAAAATCTATATAATTTTTTTTTTTTGCTACACAATTTTATTATTCAATGAAAATTAAATTTTTCATATTTTCTTTTATTATTGGGAATTCCTTCAAATTTATTCACAAAAGTTGAAGTATATCCGTGTTTGTATTTTCAGGTCTAACTCGGGTGTTTTGAACTAGATTTCAATTAAGACTTGAAAATAAGACAAAACACAAAACTACAACAAAACATTATATTTACAACACAAACTAGGTATAACAAATGTAAATTAAGGAGTCTTTAATTGAATAATTCAAAACTTATCACTATATATTTTTTGGATTGAGTAAAACGGTCAGACCAAATCTGCCTCGTTCGTTTCGGAGGATTCTTGGTCTGTATCGAAATAGAACCGGAAAGACTTATTCAAAGCCTAAGAACAAGTTGGGATAGGTTTACAAGTTTGCTACAAATTAAATGGAGAAATAATTAATTTCATTGATAAACATTCATATGTTGTTTTCAATTTAAGTATCTACATTTGGTAAAAGGGCACAGATCAAAATGAAAATTATGTACACTCACCTCATCAGTCATCAACCATATATATTCCTCTTCTTCTCTCTCTACTGACCTTCGAAACGCTTGATGTGCTGGAAGCAACGCAATGACCCAATGTCATGTCACCGACGTTGGCCACCATGGGGTGGTTCGGCCACCCCTATTCTTTTTTTTTTTTCTTTTTTTTCTTTTTTTCTTTTTCAATTTTTTATTTTATTTTATTAATTTTAATTAATTTTTAAAGATTTTAATTTTTTAATTTTTTTTATATAGTGCCATGTGTCAACCTCAGCTGTTGACATGTGGCGGGCATTTAATATTTGAACGGAAAATGTAACAGAAATAGTAAAGTGGTTTGTACCCCTAAACTCAAGTCTTCCTATGAAACAAATGAAAATTCAGGTACGAAATTTAAAAAATCTTAATTTTCAGGTACTAATAAGGTATTTAACCCTAATTTTTAAAGTTTTCCGATAAAGGAGTGGATATTCTATTCAGCCCTACCAACAAATTTAAATATTTTCAAATGTTTCCTGGCTTCCTTCTTGCTACTCACAGTAACTTTCATTTGATTTCTTTAAATTTAGAGAATAAAATTACTATTTATTTTCCTTTTCAAATACATTCCACAATAGTTTCCGTTATCTTTCCATATATTAAAAAAATATTATTTCTTTAGAGCATTAGTCGCAGCTTCTCTTAAACTTTTCATCAATTTAAGGAACTAAATCACTTTTTGCTTTCCTATTTGAAGAATACTAGAGCTCCTTCTAGTGCCTTTCTGAGGTTCTTCTATCTTGATATGACACCCTATATTTTCTTAATAAAAACATGAAAGAGAAATCAAGCTGTAGTTTTTCTTTATTAAAAACAAAGTGCCATGTCAGTATAGAAGACCCCATAAGGACAAGAAAATGAGCTTTAACAATTTCTCTACACCATTTAAATATTCTTTAAATTAAATGGTAGGAGAAAGAGAGATAAAAGATAAATCATTCAACTATTGGTTCAAATAAGTAATAGAGAAATAATAAAGGAAAGTGAAAGTTTTTTATATTAAAATAATGTTAAGGGAACCATTTTTCTCTCCCTCGTTCTAGGGAACCATTACCTCTGTGGGTGGCCTTCGGGCCACCCCCGGCAACATCTGGGGGTGGCCGCCCAACCAATGGCCACCCCTTTTCTCTTTTCATTTTTCTTTTTGAAAAAATATTTTTTTTAAGTTTTATTTATTTATATTTTTAATATATTTATATTTTTTTTTTTATTATGATCAACACTTGTTGTCATCTTATTGGCGTTGATATAGCACCTAACCATATCTGTCAAAATTTTTAACAAAATTTGACTCCAATGAGCTTCTCTCTTTCAACAACTTTTATGGAAATTTTCCTAGTTCCTTAAGTTCATTGTCCAATCTCTCTTGCTGTGAGTGTTTTATTCTACTATAATATTCCTTTTGGGGTTTGTTTTATATATATATATATATATATATATTTTATGTTATTTATTGATTTTGTATGAGAGATTCTTTTATATTTTCTAGAAGGGAATTGTAAGAATAATCCCTTTTACGAAGAAAAAAAAAAAGTTAGATTATTTTATCTATATTTTAAATTGAAATTTTGGCCAGGGAAGAATTTCTCTCTTTCAGCTAGCCAAAATATTCTGGGAATAAGGGCTTTTGTCTTGTTTGAGAAATTGGTCAAAAGAAAATTTGTAGATCTTGATTTTCTGAAATATATCAAAAGTTAGGACATGTTTGGGTGTGCGATTTTATATTCTACTTTTTTTTTTTTAACTATATTCAAAATTACGAATAGTGAGAAAATTTATTTTTTGAAATTATTTTTAGATGATTTAGAAAATATGAGACAAAATTGAAAAAAATTGAATAAAACTTTAGTAGAATTCAAATTTAGCAAAACAACCCAAATATGCATTACAAAAATAATAAAATATAGGAAAAAAAACACTTATCCCTTTCAAACTATCACTTAATTGTCAATGTACCCACAAAATTACCAATTATGTCAATGTCCCCCTTTAAACAATCAAAAAATGTCAATGTCCCTTTTAAGACGAAAAAAAAGACAAAAATGACCCTAAATATTTTTGAATAAAACAAAAATGTCCTTATAAATTTGAAAAAAAATAAAATAAAAATTTAAAAAACAAATTAAATTAATTAAATTAAAAGAAAATAGTAAATTAAAAAAAAAAACGAAAAAGAAAGATTTTTTTTAAAAAAAAAGAATGAAAAAAATAACTGAAAGTTATATAAACAATTTTTTTTTTAGAAAAAAAGAAAAAGAAAAACCAGTTTTTAATTTTCATTATTATTATTATTTTTGTATAATTTTTGTTATTTTATATTTTTTAATAATTTTTTAGTTTTTATTTGATTTTAATAATTTTATGAATGATATTTTTGTCATTAAGGAGACATTGACATTTTTTTAGTAGTTTAGGAGGCGACATTGACAGTTTGTAGGATATTGACAATATGGTAATAATTTATGAAAATTATGTGTATTTTTTCTTAAAATATAATAATAAAAAAAATGTTATCCAAATGCCCTTAACATTCTCTAAAGCTTTGCAAAGAGTGTCACTGAAAGTCTGGAACGGGTTTTGACCTGTTTTGAAGAGTTTTTTAAAAGTTGTTTCTTTAAGTTTTGATCCATTTTAGCTAGAATTTTGGGCCAAAATTGTGTTTTGTAATTTTGGGCCCAACTAAGTTAATGAGAGTTTTTATTGTGGCCCTTAGTAATTAGGCCATAGATGGGCTTAGTTAGATGAAAGGCCCAAGTAGGCCAATTCTGACCTGCCCCTCGAAATGTGAACCTCAAGCCCATTAAATTTAATTGCGATGCATGTGATGTAACCCAAAAACTTCATAGATTTAGTAATCATCATCAATTTTGGTATGACAACGTTGTTGCAACGGCAGCTCAAGACAAGAAAGTCCATGCAAAAAATTGCCTATAATTTCAGAAGATGAAATTTTTTTTTTTTTTTTTTTTTTGAACAAATAGCATGTGCTATTTTGAATCTAAAATGCCCCAAGGGCTACATCATGAGCAATGAGGGACATACCCCCCACATACTCTTAAGTCAGAAGGATCTGACTTAAAAAACAATTACATATGTGGAAACTCAAATTTCACTAAAATTACAATAAGCCCCTGACAAAGAAAAATTCTAGTAAAAACTTGAGCCACACATAGGCAATTGTACCTAGTAACAAGAGAATACACAAAACACAACTAGCAACAAATTCAACCCAACGCGTCGGAGGAATAACACTGTCTTCACCGGAGGCCGGCGCGTGTACAACACGCGCCACCCCCGAAACCGCTAACCATCAGATCAGTCCACCAGTGCCCAGCCACCACCTTTGCCCGGCGAAAAAACGCCGGAACGAGACCTCCACGCGCCAGACGAAGAGAAAACTTCACTGGCGCGTGACGATCACGCGCCGGTCACCAATGATCCCGACGACCGGAACAAACAGCAGCGGGACAAGACGACGCCGGCGAACCCATCTAAGCGACGCGTGTCTCTAGATAGTCGATGGCTAAGCGTAGATCTAGCATCCAAGAGTAGACAGATTATGGACTAACGCCCTCCACCGGCGAGACCAAAACGAAGACAAAGCACCCCGCCGGACGCCTCGGGAGGAACCTCCTGCCAGAGAAGACAAAAAGAAGTAAAACCAAACACAAATAAACACAAAGCTCCAAAGCCCGGAGGACTCGGAGGACACAAACTCCACAGCCTAAACGGCTGGGAGAACAAAACCCCCCATGGAAGACACCATGGGGGAAACAAAAAACACCGCCAGGGAAGGGAGGCGAACAAGCCCCCCTTCCCGGCGAACAGCAGATTCCAAACTTGTAACCAGAAACAGACGCACGCGAGATAGTCTCTCTCCTCAGCGAGAGTTGAAACCTATTTGTTGACAGAAGATGAAATTAAACAGCCAGTTGAGACTGAAATATTACTAAAGCATTTTCTTTGGACATCGATCGTGCATGTGGTTCCCGCCATGCATGCTTTTTGCACAGGATTGGCTTCCTAGTCAGTGACGTCGGATAGAACAATAAATGTTTTGACAGTAGAAATTTTTGCAGACAAAGGAATAATCTTAATATATAAGAGATATTATTCTTTACAACTTAAATATATAACTTTTCACCATATTATTTATGTAGCAAGGTGATTTCTCACTAGTTTTAGAGTTTTTTTATATTTAAAAAAAATAAAATAAAATGGAGGACTATTTTACCACATAGATAAGGTGGTGAAAAGTTGTATATTTAGGTGGTAGAGAATCATATCTCAATATTTAATCGAGAGGATTTCACTTATAACTTCTGATATTTCATTACTTAAAAAAAAAAGGTATCCAAATTTTAAAAAGTGTCAATTTAGGGTATTCATCTTTCAATTATTTTATTTTAATTTCAACCATCCGTTACAATTTTTCGTTAAATTCTGTCAAATTTCAAAAATACCCCTCTTTTTTTTTAAAAAAAAAAAGGAAAAAAATTACTAGAATTTAAGTACTAGTCAGAATTTAACGGAATTTATAAAAATACCCATGCTTGATATCATGAATTGACATTTTTTAAAATTTGGATACATTTTTTCAAAAGTGATTAAAGATACGGGATTATAAGCGATTTTTTTCTATCAAATATTAGGGTTAAATACCCTATTGGTATCTGAGTTTTAGACTTTTTTAAATTTAGTACTTGAGTTTTCATTTGTTTCATAGGTAGTACTTGAGTTAGAGATAAAAACTCGTTTGGTATCTTTGTTACATTTTCCATCTAAATATTAATGGCCTGCCAAATGTCAACCTCAGCGGTTGACACGTGGCACTATATAAAAAAAAATTAAAAATTAAAAATTTTAAAAAATCATATAAAAATAATAAAATAATATTTTTTTTAAAAAAAAAAATTGAAATAGAAAAAGAATAAGAAAAAAAGAAGAGGGGTGGATGACTCACCCATTGGCCGAACCACCCCCATGGTAGAAAAAAAAAATTCTAGAATTTAAGTATTGGTTAGAATTTAACGGAATTTTCAAAAATACCTATGCCCGAATCTTTGAAAATCTATATAATTTTTTTTTTTTTGAAAAAAATAAACACATGGTATTTTGAGAATTTTGATTGGATTGAATTTAACAGGAAATTTTAACGGTATGTTGAAATTGAAAAAAAATAAAAGATTAATACCCTGAATTGACATTTTTTAAAATTTGAATACTATTTTTTAAAAGTAATAAAAAATCCGAAATTATAAGTAAAGCTTTCTGTATTAAATATTATGCCTATTCTTTTCATTCAGGTCTATTCTATTAAGTTATTTCAATACCTTTAATTTAATCCTGCATCATCATCAGGTCTCCTTGTAAACTTGTTTTCTAGTGCATATAAACTGGTCGGTTGAAACGCAATGCCTTTCGGATTTTTTATTTTTTTATTTTTTTACTGGATCGGAGTTGTTATCGGCCACGAAGATTTTTTTTTGTGCTAGACCCTCCTGAGATATAATAAAGGCAGATTTTTTTTTTTGTCATAACTATGGAATAACATTAGATTTCATTCCGAATTACTATATATTTTTCGGATTGAATCAAACGGTCATAACAAATCTGACTAGTTTGTATTGGAGGATTCTTGGTCGATCTGTCTCAAAATCAAACCAAATCTACCTTGCTGTCCTATTTTGAGGACTTTGATCGAAGTGCTAGCTCAATTGTGCATTAAATTATCAATTTATTCGGAATTATTCCATGGCTCAAATTTAAATATTTAACGCTTACAAAAAAAAAATTAAAAAAGAAACTTAGAATAAAGTATGAAACTTGCCAAATTTGTCCTCTTATTCAAAGCCTAAGAGCAAAAAAAATTGCTACAAACTTTGTTATAGAAACTCATATAAGTTAGCTTTTAGAAAGTGCCATGTATTTTTTAAGCATGTGGAAGTATATACTATTAAAAAAATATGTATTTGTACTTCTTATATGCTAAGAGACACATATTACTTTTTATAGAAGTTAGATTGTATGAGTTTCTAAAACCCAATTTATATATAAGAAATTTATGTCCAAGAATTAAAATATCGTCTTCGCATCAATCATAAGAAGAATTTTCTATAATGTGAAAACCATTACATATATACAATAGGTGTAATGCAACCTTCTTTTTCATTACATATTGAGGGGAAAAAAGATATAGCAATGCCATTTTGATCAAGTTGGCCGGAAAATAAAGCTTTTGTTTATGAAAAAGCTTGAAAGACCTTAATAAATGTCTCATTTTCAAGCTTCCTTTAAAATGTAATTTTGAGATTTTTTAGAGCAAAAAAGTCAAAAAGTATTTTTTTAAGTTTTTTACTAAACATATTCATTTTTGTCTAAAAAAGCTTTTTATGTATTAAAAACACTTTTTAAGTTTCTTAATTAACACAATTTCAAATAGATTTTAGTAGACTATTATATGACTGCCATACAATTAGATGATGTGGCAATAAAAATTAACCATTTAGTTAGCACTTGTAAAAATAATAATAAAAAAAAGGGGTTAAATTACCATGACTTTTTAATTGTATAATAATTATATAACAATCTACTAAATAGCATTAAAAAAAAAAAAAAGAGAGAAAGAAAAGAGAGAAGAAGATCACAACTGAAACATATCTCTGTCTCTACATGTAAATATATATAAACTAAAAAAAGTTAAAAGAAATATCAAAGTAGCTTCCCGCTTTCTTGTTGCTACACTATATTCTATCCATTTTTAGTATTCAACACCATATGATATAAGACTGCGAGAGCCGATGAAGCTCTGGCCCACTGAAGAAAGATCGAAGTCATACGTTGGCTTCGTTGTTCCCTTCAATTTGAATTGCTTCTTCATCAGGCTCAACTTGAGGACATTGGGTGATGCAGGTAATGATAATAGCAGGAATGGCTTGGAGGGTGTCACAAAACCATATCATAAAGCGCTTCAACAGATTCAAAAGAATTTCATACCAAGGAGATAAGGTTATGAGTATGGGAAAAACATACCAGAACCATATCATAAAGCGCTTCAACAGATTCAAAAGAATTTCATACCAAGGAGATAAGGTTATGAGTATGGGAAAAACATACCAGAAGAGTGATGATGGGAGAAAGAGGGAGGCCAGCAATGATAGACTGAGAGGAGGACTGGAGAAATGCCCTGCCCTCAACCGAACTGGCTCCACACTAACAGTAAGAGGAAGCTTGACAGAGGTGAAGAGGAAGACTAGCATGACAATGGCAAGAAACAGACATGCCACCACAAAAATTGGATTATTCAAGTTAGAATCTTGGGCCAAAGGCTTGCCGAGATTGATGAGTGGGGGAACCACATATCGCAAATCTACGAACAAATGCATCTTCCCCATTTCTCGTCTGCTCTCCATATAGAACACAATATGAGTTTCAGGGAAAGAATTTAAGTAGGCGAGCGCTCAAGGGGGACGTAAGTATGATATAGGGGATGACTCAAGGGGGACGTAAGTATGTTAAAGGGATGTAATAATCATGATGACGAAATTTGGTATAGTTGATGACGAAATTTGGGGTATTGCAGGAACACGGTTTGTGGGGTATGGTACACGTTTTCCACAAGAAGGACGCGTGTTGGCATGAAATTAGAACTTTAAGACTAAAACAAAAAACAAAACGAAGAATAGAAAGGAAAAGAAAAAATCTACTATTATATACGCTAAGAGGAATGCTGAGTGATCCTAAATCTTTTTTTTATAGATTTGTTATTATTATTTATTTAGAAGATTAAAAGCCCATTTGAATTCTATCATATTGTCGTGTTTGGGCAAGAGAAAATTAATAGATCGATATCTAGAATTTTAGTTTCTTGCATGTTTGCTACCTTTTTGGGAAGTTTGGTTGCTCCAAAAGGAGATGAATTAGAGGAAAACCTGGATGTAAAGTGATTGGCTGGGTTTGTGGTGTAATAGGAACATCCTGGGCATCCTAGTTATCCAACTAATTTTTCTAAATTTAGAGAATAAAATTATTTTTTATTTTCATATGAAAAAACATTTAACAATAAATTCTTTAATCTTTCTTATATTAATTAAATATTATTTTTTATTCTTATTTTTAACTTTTTACTTTTTTCTCCTTCCTACTTTTATTTTTTATTCATTTCTTTTCTTCTCTCTCTTGCTCTCTCGTCTTCTCTGTTACACTCCACCAGCGGCCCAGATCGTTTTCTCCGTCCATTTCTTCTCTGAAACGAAGGATAAAAGCTAGGAAAGAACACCGGAACGATCTGTATACCCTCCAGCTTCTGCTATCGAAGAGATCCGGAAAAGATTGGCTTGCCTCCTCCTTAATCCCCAGTTAAGAAACCTGCCCAGCACAGAAATGAGGGATTTGATTCGGAGACTTCTATTGCCGAGTGCCCAGCTCAGTCCACGCCCATTCATCACCACCTATTATATGTCACCAACTTCGATGCTCCTCTCTCTCTCTCTCTGAGTAAAATTACCTCATCAACATTTCAAAGTCCAAACCTTGGTCGCTCTCCGTCTCAGACATCTCTTCTGATTTATTGGCTTCAATGGACTTTTACGTCTTCGAACCTGTGAGCTCATTTCTTCGCTCATTCTTTTTGGTGGAGACTCTCCTTGATTCTCCTTCTTCTTCACAACCTCTTTCTCCCTCCAATTCTCCCTGTTCTTGCTCCTCTGTTCCTTCCTCTGCTTCATTTCCTCACTCTCAGATTTCCTCACTCTCGACCTCACTCCCTATTCATGTAAGGTAAGGATGATTAATATAAAGATGAATATCTTTTTAATTTCTTGCATGTTAATGACATAAAGTTTAGAAGCGTAATGGAAGTGTTTTCCTTGTTGATGATGCTAAGTTATCCTTCATTTTAGGAAAGAGAAGTAGAATCCTTGAAGCTGCTCCTTTGTCTCCATCACTCCCACGTTCACCCTCAATTTGTTAAATAATGGAGTTAATTAAGAAAGGATTAGAATTTGTGTTGAAGTAAAATTTTATTTAGAAAAATGATCATCGAATCCATCAACAACCTATTTAATTTTTAAATTTATTATTGAATTTGTGGAATTAAAATTAAATCCCATAGATTAAATGGCGATTTGAAACTTACTCGATCACTGTATAGAGATAGGAACGAATTGGATGACTAATATATATGTCCCATTTATTTAATAAGGATTATTAGTTATTAATTATGATTCAAATTACTTGGTTTTACTTTAAAATTAGGTTTATCATTAATTGATATTTTCTGTTTTATCATATTATTGTAAATGTCTATTTAAAAAGTTAATGAAATTATAAATGAGTAAATTTATAAATCGTTTACGTGGCTTCATGAACTACCGGCCTTAATTAATACGCTGCCCATCACAAACA
Organism: Alnus glutinosa; assembly: GCF_958979055.1. NCBI lineage: Eukaryota > Viridiplantae > Streptophyta > Magnoliopsida > Fagales > Betulaceae > Alnus > Alnus glutinosa. Next base: position 23,981,155 of record NC_084898.1, on the reverse strand, counting down.
TAATTGAGAAATGTAATTAAGCGTTCGTTCAACTTGGCAAATTACAAAGTCACGTTAGCTCTTTCTTTTTTCATCCAGTCAATTCCTGCATGAAATATTAAAATTGGGTGGAGACGCTGTAATTAATTACAAAAGAAGGTGACAAAGGGTGGGCCCCACAGTGTGTGGGGGCCACCCCTTGTAAAGGGGTGTTGTACATTTGTTGTACACTTGGTGTACAACTATCATTATTCCATCCCAAAAGGGCTGTCTTTATGAAGACAGGCTTATTTCCTTGTGCTTTGCTCGAACCTACAGAACCAACGTTACAATGTAATAAGAGAAGATATCGGAGATGCCTGTCCAATTGCAAAATGGTATATGCTTCGGAATCAAATGGAGGCAAAATAGCCGGTCAAGCAAATTCAACTATTTTTCACCTAACTTAAATGAATATGCATTTAATTATTTAAAGCACTAAATGTAATTGAATAATTACTAACAATACCTATAATTAAAAGAAACATGAATATAAATTATTCATCTAAGTAGGTAGACAAAACTGAAAGATTATATACGCATATAGAATATATATAGCACATAATAATGGACAAAGTTTTCCTTAAAATTGGGTTCTATTAATTTCTTCAAATTCAGTCTATTAAGCTGACATTTGTCCTTAAAGCATGTGAGTCTCCCATTCATTTTTAATAAGGGACAAAGTTCATTAAAAATACATGTACGAATCACATGCGTTTTGAAAAAACATATGAAAATCACATACTCAAAGATAGATGTCAATTTAATAAATTGGGTCTTATAATTATATATGGAAAAAAAAAAAATGCAACTGGAAAAGCAAACAAGAATGGCAATCTTTGATTTGTTTTCCCCATATAAGAAAGAAGCTGCCCAAATTGTGGTGAAAAATGATCTTCTTAAACACCTTCCCGTTCTTAAAGTTGCCAGCATCAATGTGAAAGTATACGGATAGCCAAGCCACCTTTTCTCTTTCTTTTTTTTCTTTTTTTTCCTTTTTTGGGCAACTAAAATATTATACATTCCAATTACTTATGCTCTTATCAAGCACTTTTTTTCCTTTTAAATTCAATTTTCTTTATCCAACTATAAACACATTTCTTATAGAAAAAGGTACAAATAAAACCTGTGTTGCCACATCATAAGCCTACAGCTCCTTGATACAATTGAGGGAATAGACAGATCAACTACTCACGCAACAATGCAGTTAAGAACTAATTTGGGAATACTAGCAGCAGATTTTCTTAAACTTTTTATCAATTTAAAGAACTAAACCACTTTTTATTTTTCTATTTAAATGCACTTCACAATAGCTTTCCTTATCATTTTTCTATACCATTTAAATATTTTTTAAATTAAATATTAAGGAAAAAAGAGAAAAAATAAAGTTTTTTTTTTTTTTTTGTATTAAAATAATGTTAAGAGAATCACTTTTGCTTCCTTAGATTTATAATACAACTTTTAATTCCCTTGGTATTTCCTTAGTTTAGGGGCGCCTTACGTGTGGGTTTTCTTGTGTGGGCAAGTTGAGTTGTTCCTATGTATACTTCCTGTGTACTTAATTAAAGGCGTCTTACGCTTTTTTACTAAAATTCTCTTACTATTATAAAAAGAAAGTATTTCCTTAATTTAGAAAACAAGGAAGGAATCTGATTCAACGAGCTTTTTTAAAAGTTTTTCCTACATTTTAAAAAATAAAATTTAAAAAAACTGCTGCTATTGCTCTTTAAGACTTATGCCTTTACTACACGAGCAATTCATATTTCAAAACAACAATTAGTTTAACACACGAATACAACTGTATGATTTATGACTTAAAACATCTCCCAAATTTTCATCTTCCAATCGGGCATATGTAAAACTACGCACCATGCAACGCAATTTATTTCATGAAGCTACAGCAAAAACATATATGATGCTATCATATTTCTTAAGTCATGAAAGCATCATCTATGCTTTTCATGGTAGATTTAGGAAATAATTTTGCAAAATTTTTTCTGGCCAATGAGAGAAAAAAGGATGAGGGTTCCAGAGATTGCTTAAATTTAAAAAGTAAAAATGTCTCTTACAAAAGCGCCAATTAGAATGTCAAACTACATCATTTTTTTCTCTTGCTTTAAGAACACAATAAAAAATAAACAGCTACATCATAATTAAGGCTAAAAGTATCCTTGAGAGAGAGAGAGAGAGAGAGAGAGAGTAACGTTTAAGCTCAAGATTAATATTTAAACGATATTTCACAATTAAGTATAAAATGCATGAATTAGAACATAATAAAGTATGATAATACTTATTTTAATAAGAAAAATAGGGACTTTTAAGCTATTATCAAATATTCTCTTCGTAGAAAGTGATCAAGAAAACTGACCTTAAGCTGCCTACTCGGAAGATCCTTAAAAAGCTCACTCCACCTCAGTCTTGACCACCCCATATGTTGGAAAATGGCCTCCGCCAAGGGCAACCCACTCAGAGCATCTCCAACTGCTTGGTTAATCGACTTACTGATTGCCAATAGTCTCAAAGCAGCCTTTTTCTGTTCTGAACCTGAATCAAACAACAAAATAATTCATGAAGCACATCACTTAATTATCATATTAGGACTACTACCATATATGAAAATATGATATAACCTTTCGATACCAAAGAAAACTCACTATATCTAGCCTCTAACCAACATAAGAAAGATTCTGAGAATAGGATGGTTCCATGGCCCTTAGCCTCAAAATAGATCCCAATATCATACTGACAAAGCAAAAAGCAATCAAGCCTTCAAAACAGGAAGAAAAAAAAAAAAAACAGGGGAAAGACAACACTCTACTCACACACCCAAGCAATGGAGTCTCACCAAAGCAAATTGAGAGGTCTCATCTCTGTGGTTAATTGGGAGAAAATCAAAAGTTTAATAGATAACTGATGGCTCGGTTACAATGATATATAGGCATCCGCTGATTATTGATAAACATGAGAAAACAACCTACACTGGCAGATAACACTGGTAGATAAACATAACAAACGTGGCAAATCAGTAGTTGAATAAACTATGACCACATTTATTGGAATAAACATAAATAGATAATTGTAACTAGACAACTTACTCCGTCACATACTCAGCTGATTTCTCGTGCAAGTATTTGACTCGAGTTGGAGTAAACACAATTTCTAAGCCTAACATTTTGAGGTAATCCGTTGATACTCCCCATTCGCATGTGCTGTCTGTACAACACCAAGACGGGCATGATAACTACTAATCATATTTTCACCACCCTTCTTGTTGAGAGTGTTTAGTTGCTCCTTGATGAAGATAGCAAACAAAGATAATGGCTCTGTTTGGCAAACCCCCCTCCCCATCCTTCCCCTAAAAAAATCAACTTCAAAACATTCTACTTTCTATATCACATCAATAATTTTTTTACTTTTTTCACTTTTTATATCACATTAATCATTTTCAAGTTTGATTTGTGTCGAAGTCAACTTAGAAAAAAGGAAAACCTTTATTGTACAGTTGACAATCAAGAATCATTTACTATCAAACACGGAAGAGATGGCTGACCTTACTCCTACGTCCTGGGAACCAAAGCCACGTGGAGCAAACTTCTCCTTCTGAACATAATCAGCACCAACACCTTCATTGAGCACACCTCCACCTTTCCCAGAATTACGAAGCTCAACAACCAAACCATCCAACATTTTCCTTAAAACTTCAAGCTTTTCTCCACCCGCACCATTAGCCCCATCAACAACCAATTTTCCTCCACCTCAAAGATCTTACTTCCACTTGGGATCAAATCAATCAAGCACCTAAACAATAACATATAGCAAAGGCCTATAAAGACAATAATAATATCAAACAAATCATAGTCACCTTTAGCTCAAACAAACCTGAATGACCTTGATAGTTGTTCAAAACAAGTTCTGATGCATTCATGCCCTTATTTCTCACACGCACGATCCAATGTACTTGTGGGGTTGTCACAATTCCAATATCAATGGCAACCGCTCCATGAATTGAACTGATTCCCTTCAACCAAACTTAAAACATAAGCAAAACGTACTTAATGCAAGTGAAACAATGCCTAATCCATTTGTACAAAGCTCATAATTATTAGGGGGAAAGAGGCTATGTAGTACTTGTTTAGCAGCTTCAAGTAGAGACTACCCACTAGGTCTTGTGTCTCTCCCCAACAATATCTCGGCCCACCTCACTTCCTCCAACGGGATGTTTCCCTTCTCCACAAATTCAGTTGTCAACTGTCCCCACAAAAGAAAATAAAACAACATAATTATAATCCACTTGTTGATACAGGCATTCCAAGTAAAATCCAATAAGACATACACCCCTACACCTACTTTTCGTAGCTAATCCTCACCCCACAAAAAAAACCCAAATCAACTTTAATTAACAAAAATTCTTCAAATTAGAATCTTTGAGTCTCTAACCTTCCATTTGTTTAATGCCCAATTTAGCTTCTTACAAAAGAAACCCACTAAAAGTAGTAAATTTGAATTGTATTTTAAAACCTAAAATCTTTCTAGAAAATGTTACTTCCATTCAACCAAAATATTTATAAGAAAACAGTAGCATATCACCCTTTCCAGCTAAAATTAACATTCTCTTTGTCCAAAACAAAATGAAATCCTTCCTGACAAAAAAAAGGGCACCACATACATACATAAATATGTATACATAAAGAAAAGAGAGTGGGAAAGAGAAAGACTTGAATCGTTATTAATACAATTCTTTAAGAAAGAAAGGAAGAACGAACAAACAAACAAGATTTCAGTCAATCAACTACTGAAAATCCGAAGATCAAGGTGAGGCTTCTGCAAGTGGGGGGCATGTTTGCATGAATAAAATGTGTGCTGTAACGAGTGAGAGTGAGTACATACAAGTTATGATAGCTTTTTTCTTTCATATAATATTAAACTCTTTAATTAAATGGGACATATTTAAGGAATTTTTTTTTCTTTTTTTCTTTTTTCTAGTGAAAAAAAAAAAAAAGGCAGGGGAGAGGGACCATCAGATGCTGGAACTCTCCTTTTGAGCATAACATTAGTAGCATCTTACATGTTATCTATTATCTCGAACTATTTATGAAAGTTTCCAGTCATTTTCTACCCATTATAATATCTAACCTTTTTTCCCACAATACCACCCAAACCAAGAACATATGACAAAAGGCTTGTCTTACTAAACATGTGATACTGCATATACAGATGCACATAGTCAAATATCTAGTTCTGGATTAAAAAGAAAATCCTAAAATTCTGAAATACCTAATTCAGTGATGCTAGAGAGTCTATATACAGTTATCACCGATTCATGATGAGCAAACTTGAGCTACAAGAGATCTAGACAATAAACAGGTGAAAAAAAGCAAAGAGATCAGCACAAACAACGTCAAATGCAACAAACAGTTAAGAGAAGAGATCAAATCTTTGATTCAGTATCTCTCAGCACTTCCATCTTATATAATGAGCACAAATTGGGATATGATAGAATTCAAATGGGCTTTTCATCTAATTCATCTCCTTTTGGAGCAACCAAACTTCCCAGAAATTTTTCTGTGTCGCCCAGAAAGGTAGCAAACATGCAAGAAATTAAAATTGTAGATATCGATCTATTAATTTTCCCTTGCCCAAACACGACAATATGATAGAATTCAAATGGGCTTTTCATCTTCTAAATAATTAATAATAATAAATCTATAAAAAAGTTAAAAAGCCTTAAAAATTTCATTTCTTCCACGTTTTCCCACAGTTTCTCAGCAACCAAAAAACCAATTTTTTTTTTTTAAAAAAAAAACAACTACAACAACAAGAAGAAAAAATCAGACATGTGGGTCGTGACACTATCCAGTCGGCGCAATTACATCCCAGAGGAAATCAAAAGGAAAAAGATAGTAAAGCTTACCTCTGTGGATTGACTGTGGCGTGGCTCGGCTGTTCTGCGACGGAGAACATGGAGAGAGAGAGAGAGAGGGAGACCGAGAGGTGAGTTTCCAGGACTGCCGAGAGAAAGAGAGAGAATCGCCGACTTTCTGCCGTTGGGTGTGCGGACTGAAGGGAAGGCTAAGTTGGTTTTTCTCTTTCCTTTTAATGTTTAGATGGCATTAGTCAGACCGTTCATTATAAATGAACGGCCTGGATCGGATTAGTGAAATTTTTTTTTTTTTTTTTTTTTATAACGATCGAATTAGAGAATTGGGGTTTATGTTGTTTTACGTTATTGGGAGTGCAATTCTATCATAAAAAAAGACGCGTAAAATACGCACGCTTCATACAGTAACTACAAAAAGACAAGTAAAAGTGTAACAATTAATCATAAAAAATGGGAGTCCAAAATTGGACCAAAATCATCAGAAATTAAAATTATTCGCATCAATCATATTAATATAAGTATAGTTTTCTATATAATTGGCAAACCATAACGCACAGTAAGTGTAACACAACCTTAAAAAAAAAAAAAAAAAAAGCACACAATTTTCCCCCACTTATTTGTATACACCATACATTATCATATAAGAATAAGACTGGGCCGATCAGGATCCATTAAAGAAAGAAGTCAAATGTTGGCTTCGTTGTTCCCTTCGATTACAATTAATGCTTCAACTTCAACTTGAGGACGCTGGGGGATGTAGGTGATCAGGCTCCATTAAAGAAAGAAGTCAAATGTTGGCTTCGTTGTTCCCTTCAATTACAATTGCTTCAAGTTCAACTTGAGGTACAATTGCTTCATGTTCAACTTGTGGACGCTGGAGGATGCAAGTAATGATGAGAGCAGGAATGGTTTTGAGGGTGTGACAAAACCAATCCAGTATCATTTCATACCAAGGAGATACGATAAGGAGCAGGAGAAACACAAACCAGAAGAGTGATAATGGGAAAAAGAGTGAGGCTAACAATGAAAGAGTGAGGGGACCGGAGAAATCTCCTGCCTTCAAGCGAAGTGAGTCCAAGCTAAGAGTAAGAGGGAGCTTGACAGAGGAGGTCAAGAGGAAGAGAAGTAGTATGGGTTTGACAAGAGACAGCACAAATATTTCAGTATGAAAGTTGGGATCTTGAGCCCAAGGCTTGGCTTGGGGTATGAGGAGCCAAAGGATGAGATTGATGAGTGGGGGAAAAACATATCGCAAATCTAACAAAAACTCCATTTTTATCTGCTTTCCAAAAAAAACCAATACAGAGAACAGAGAAGTAGGCTAGGGGCGTGAATTTAATCTCTAAGCTTGTTGCTACTTTCCTTATAAAGGGTGATCGGGTGAGCGTGGGACCCAATTGAGGTACTTCTCGTTTTCGTTAATTAGACAAAAGTTGATGGAAAGAATGAGAGATCAAATGGGTGAGCGTGTCAACTGAGAGAAGTAGCAATTGTCCAAAGTTGCTAATGGAGATGGAAAGAATGAGAGATCAAATGGCTGAGCGTGGGACCCATTTGATTCATCTGAGTCCAAAGTTGCTAATGGGAAAGATAACATCTGAGTCCAAAGTTGCTAATGGGAAAGATAAATGGCTGAGCGTGGGACCCATTTGATTCATCTGAGTCCAAAGTTGCTAATGGGATCTGAGTCCAAGATAAATGGCCGAGCGTGGGACCCATTTGATTCATCTGAGTCCAAAGTTGCTAATGGGAAAGATAAATGGCTGAGCGTGGGACCCATTTGATTCATCTGAGTCCAAAGTTGCTAATGGGATCTGAGTCCAAGATAAATGGCCGAGCGTGGGACCCATTTGATTCATCTGAGTCCAAAGTTGCTAATGAAAGATAAATGGCTGAGCGTGGGACCCATTTGATTCATCTGAGTCCAAAGTTGCTAATTGCTAATGAAAGAGGTGAGATGGAAAGAATGAGAGATCAAATGGCTGAGCGTGGGACCCATTTGATTCATCTGAGTCCAAAGTTGCTAATGGGTGAGATGATTCACCTGAGAGAAGTAGCAATTATCAAAAGGTGCTAATAGGTGCGATGGAAAGAATGTACAATTGCTACTTCTCTCAGTTGAATCCAATGGGTCCGACGCTCACCCATTTGAGACAAAAGTTGCTAATAGGGGCAAATGAAAAAATGAGACAAAAAAATAATAATAATAGTAGCAATTGTCTCATTTTTTCATTTGCACCTATTAGCAACTTTTGTCTGATTTTTTCTTTTTCTTGTCGTTGTTGTAGTTGTTTTTTTTTTTTTAAATGGTTTTTTGGTTGCTGAGAGGGAAAACGTAAAAGAAATGAAATTTTTAAGGCTTTTTAACTTTTTTATAGATTTATTATTATTATTTATTTAGAAGATGAAAAGCCCATTTGAATTCTATCATATTGTCGTGTTTGGGCAAGGGAAAATTAATAGATCGATATGATATCTACAATTTTAATTTCTTGCATGTTTGCTACCTTTCTGGGCGACAGAAAAATTTCTGAAAAGTTTAGTTGCTCCAAAAGGAGATGAATTAGAGGAAAACCTGGATGTAAGTGATTGGGTTTGTGGTATTATAGAAACAACCTGGGCGAAAGGGAATTGGCAATTCAGTTTGATAAACTGTATTTGGATTAAGGACTAATTATGGAATGGAAATGGAAATGGAATGAACAATTGAGATAAGGTAATTTGAGGAATGAAATCGGATTGGAAATTGTTGGCAAATTCGAGGATGTCTTCCCTCCAAATTTTTCAAACAATACAATTCAAAAGCTGGGTTATTCTACAGGCCGGGGCCTTATATAGTTGCCCAAACACTCCGTCAAAACACATATTACTAAACAAAAAATGACACCTGATAAACTTCATTCTCCTAATGCCACGTAGCCTTATCCTCACGTAGCTTCTTCACTTCAACTTCCACTCAAAGTTCGTTCTTTCATTTTCCTTATTTAGAACTGCTCGTGACATTTCCCTCCCCTTTCAAAACACTTTGCCCACAAGGTGTGGGTAGGCGTGTTTCAGGTTGTAAAATTCCTCCCAAGTAGCATCATCAAGTTATTATCCTTTCCAACGAATAAGCAGTTCTATGCACATTAATAAATGAAACCAGCGTGTGGGGGAACATTTATTTCCCCCAAATTCCCCACCCACCCTCGAAAACCCTCTCTCCCTCCCTCTCTCTCTCTCTCTCTCTCTGTGGAACGGGTTCCAGGCTAGCAGGAAGAGCTCTACAACTGTCGTCCAAAGGTGGCCACCCCTCTTTTTCTCTCTATTTAAATTAAATGGTTAAATACTCTATTGGTACTTGAGTTTTCAGTTTTTTTAAATTTAGTACTTGAATTTTTATTTAGTACCTCTGTTACATTTTTCGTCCAAAATATTAACGGTTTATCACGTGTCAACCGCTGACTTAGGTACCAATAGGGTATTTAACCCTAAATTAAAAGTGATGTTTGTTGTACACAAAGCATACACAACTCCTTTGTATTCATTTTTTTAAAAAAATAATAAATAAATAAATTTGCTTGACGAACTTTGTATACATCAAGCATTGCTCTTAAATTATGGAAAGAGAAGTTTAATAAAACACCGATGAGTCAGTGATGACATTCCAATAAAAAAAAAATAAAAACATTGAAGATGTTGACGGGGACCACTGAATATCTAGAACTAGAAGTACACGCTTCTTTGCCACTAGGAATGTAAATAAATCAGTCCGTTCGAAACCCCTCTCGATACCCAGTCGGTTTAGCCCAACTCGAACTCAAGCTCGATATTATAGAAACTCGCTCGATTAGTAAATGATACGTACCTGATTCGCTCGACATAACTCGATAGGGACTCACGAGTTCAGCTCGTTTAAAGCTCGACCGGATCACTCGCCCGACTCGTTAGCTCGTTTATATCTCTTATATATTACTAAAAATGAGTTATATAAATTTAAGCATGTATATTAGTAACTAAGTAATATATGTTATATATATTACTTAATATTTATTTGTGTGTATTAGTTAACATACTAACTAGTTAATTCATTAATTAACATATTATCTAGTTTATTAACCTATAGTAAGTAAATGTAATTAACTATATGTTACTATATATATATACACACACACTAAATAAGCATATAGTATACTAGCTAAGTAAACATTGTATTACATATTAATTATAATACTTTGATAATAGTATTTAGTATGTTAAACTAACATATTAAGTTATTAATAATTAGTATGGAGGTTTTTCACAAACTTGAGCTTGAACTCCGCTTTGATCACGCATTAAAAAATTTAATAGTCTATCTCGAGCTTTAGTTGAGCTGAGCTTGTCAAGTAACCCGACTCAGCTCGGCTCGAATATCATTTTCAACAAGCTCAAACTTGACCTTGATCTCGCCCGAATTTTAAACGAGTCGAACTTAAACTCAATCTTAAAACTTGACTTTGCTCGTATCAGTTAGATCCATATTGTCTGGTCCCTTCTCTTTTTTCTTTTTATAAAAACAATATTAACAAATAATTTTCATCCCAAAAAAACTCAAAAGTCTTTATCAAATCGAAATACTTTTTCAATATCCAAAAGGGAGCTTGATTAAAACCCACATGTCGCAAATCTACGAAAGAAAATGCAATTCTGCTCCTGCCCTCCTGCCTCTCCAGAAAGCAATGAGTTTGGGGAAAAAGAATGTAGGGGCTGAATAGAATAGAATTTCTATTAGGGATTTGCGCCAATGAAGCTTTTAGGGCTTCAAAGAATCAGAGTCTGGTTGTCTCAAGTATTTGGTCCAAAGTTCTACTAGGATTAGACCAACTAAAAAAATAAGGATAATAACAGTGACAATGATATGATGAATTCTAAGGCAAAGAAATTACTATTATTCTTTATTGGTGGGATCATGGCTTTCCCATTAACTTATCACAACATATAATAATTTAAGGGTAAATTTATGTACTCCCTTAAATTATTATCCAATTAATAATATTATGCTTAAATTTAAAACTTAAAAGAAAAATTAAAAAAAAAAATCGTTTAAAAAAAAAATCCTTTTTGAAAAAAAATATATTAATTGCATTTTTTAAAATAAAAATTTTTGTTTAAAAAAATTAAAAATGATTTTTTTTTCTTTTTTGGAATTTAATGGAGTATTTTTGTTTTATTGAAAAAATTGTAAGGTCATTTTTGTTTTTTTACTGGCCTTGGTCGACATTGACAATGTTTTAGCAGTTTGGGAGGACATTGTTCCAATTGAAAGTTTGGGAGGGACTTTGCCAATTAGGTGGTAGTTTGAAACGAGTATATAGACTTTTAATCCCATAATTTAAAGAGATGAAAGCATGAAAGAAACATAAAATTAAAGTGGTTCGGCCTATGACCTAAGTCCACATGTCAAAGTCTTTTTTTGGTTACATCTTTCCTTTATTATTCCATTGTATACAAAACTCTTTCTATAGAGAGAATATAACCGTTACACGTCTCTTCCACTTGTACATTAGAAAAAATAAATTTAATTTACATAAACCATCTTATAACTCTTATCTCAATAAATTCAATAATAATGTAAGATAAAAACTTGTATGGCATTCTCCTTTTTTTCTTGTATGACTTTCACAGCTTCATTGTGGCCTGCTATTCCTTCATGAGTGGATATTGGAAAAAGTTCAATTTCTATAACAAAAACAATATACATGAACAATCATTGTTCAAGTGTATGCATCTTGAATTAACTGGGTATGGAGATGATCTTTTTCTTTCCTCTCTTCAATTATTTGTGTACGCATAAAAACTTGATGGCATTGAAAAGCTTATTCAAAATGCTACAATTTTATATTTTACAAACATTTGGTAATTCCAACATTTATTAAGCAAAAAATTTCATTTTATATTATTTGTACTACAAAGTGTTTTTATTTCGTTTCTTCTATTATTATTTTTTAGGGTTTGAAATTTAAGCTCTATAAAAGCCTATTAAAATGAATTTAGCCTCCCACTTATATATTTTTATCAGTTTATTAATATAAAACACTTAATAAGTGATTTTTTTACCCATTTTACCTAAATTTCTTGATAGAATTTTAATTCGATCAGAAGAATTATAATTTCATTATTTTTATTTTTTACTATTGCGAACCGCTTCGCCACTCTGGATCAATTATTTTTTCATTCTCAGTCAAAGGGCTCAACCTAAAAAATTACATGAATGTCTTTCCGACTTCGACCACATAAAAAAAAAAAAAAAATGTATTTGCCTCAACTTTGATTTTTGTGTCACTCAAAGGGCACACGTGTGTGTGTGTATATATATATATATATAATCCTGCGGGAGTCTTTGACCGTTGAATTGGACAAAACTTACCATCTGTATGATGGCTGATGCCGTCAGTCGAAGATACATCATACAAAGGGTTTACCCTCATAAAATATTTTAATCATCCTCAAACTTCTTTAGAAATATGAAAATGATTTTAAAAGTTACATTTACTTAAAAAGGACAAAAAGAAGAAAACAAAAATAATTATTAACATTACTTTTCGATTCGTAAGAAATTTTATATAATTTATATATAAAAATGATATATGTCTTTTGATATGTGAGAAATATATATTATTTTAATAGCATGTGATTTTTTTACATGTATTTTTAATAGCATTAATAAAAAAAATGTACTATAAAAAATTTCTGTCCTTGCTTATATAGCTTGTCAGTTGGAAACAAGCCCAATTTTGACTATTTTGACCCTAGGAATTATAGGTCTAACATTATTAACTTTTATATATATATATATATATAAATTAATCTTTCTAATTGTGGAGGGAGAGATGTATTCTATGTTCACTAGAAGCTTACGAAATGCATTTTTTTTTTAAAAAAAAAAAAAAAAGGTTGGAAAATTCTATACAGAATGATTACATTATATGATATGATATTTGTCCACACAAAGAAACTTATAAATAATAATTTAGCATATATAGTAACATCCCATATTCAGAGTAATCATATATTTTTTTTTTTAATGAAACTTATTCCAAATCAATTTTCACCTTCAAATCGAGCAGGTAATTGCAATAAATAAATAAATAAATAAAAATCAAACACAAATTTGTTGACAACTAAAAGAAAGTTCTATTTGCCCTCTTCCATTTATCATTTGACAAGAACATTTCTAATAATTTTCCTATACCCCATTCTCTTTCCTACATATAAGGAAAATCAGATACCCTATCAGGCAAGCTTGGTTGATTTCTTCTTGTGAGGCCGGGGTGGAGTGCCTAGCACGCTGAGATTGTCCCTGTGTGAGGCTATAGTATATTTGTGTGGTCCCTGGGACAGGCCTAATATTTTTCCCAACCCCTCTAACCCTACCCAAGTACTCGGGCTTATTCCCAAACGCCAAGGCATATGCATCTCTCGAAAGCTAGCGCACTGTCCCTTCAGTGACGGTATCCAATGCAGCGGGGTCATTTGGCATTAGCTGCTCCATTCTTTATTGTACTTAATTAGTGACGTTAAACAAATGTCAATTGTAAATAAATAATTAATAAACAAAAAAAGCATTTTACATACACATCTCTCTCGTGTTATGTCGTTTGGATAGGTTCCAATTTTTTTTTTTTTTTTTTGTATGACTTAACAAAAAAACTTGCATGGGTCGGAGGAGTGCCGCCAGATTTTTGTGCCTGCTAGGAAAAAACATATACCATTAATTAGTTATTGAAATATATATATATTAACACATACGAAATACCATCAATGCCTCCCATAAACATTGCCTCCTGGTAGGGTCTGCATTCCCCCATTCATCCCACATATGGACTAAGGACCCGGTTCTAATTAACTTGCCGCAATTTCGTCTGAATTTGTCGACGCTCAGTCCTAATGGCTGGTACGAATTATTGAATTGCAGCACTATCTTCTTTTTCAATGGGATCTCCCAATACAAAGCCAAGTCCGTAACTATTACGTATTGAGTGTCCCCATTAGAATTTGTACCTAACACATGCATATTATTTGTTAGCGATATAAATTTGAACTTTATATATGTATAAAAATATTATATATATATATATATATACCGATCAACAGGAGTTGGTCAGGGCACGACTCTTGTTCAGTAGAGTCTACGGCATGTGCACCCAGTGGGCCCTCCGGACCAGGTCTCGCCCCTTGGTCATATGCCACCATAGCATCCCCATGCGGGCCTTGCGAACCCTCCAAACCATGCGGCGGCACCCTAGCATTTGGATGTTGTGTCTTAGCACCACTAACATTTGGCATACCCACCTCAGCGAATAAGTCTGCCATCTGGGTAGGGGAAGGAGTATCGAAATCAGTCATGAAAAATTGGGCATGCCCGATAGGTGTGGTGAACCATGCTGGGTGTCGGGCTGGGAATGTGGGGACTGGTACCCCAGCTTACCGGGGAGTGTCGGTCAGTACACTGCCGGTGTGTGCACAGTGTCTTCAGATCCTGACCCATGTGTACTAGTGCTAGCATCGTCATCCCTAGACGGTGTTTGCTCGATTGATGGCCTCTGTGTTAGGAGTTTAAAACCCCTAAAACTCTTAGAGAAACTCATCTGAGACACATGTCATTATTAAAAGTTAATTTGTAGAAAATTTCTTACAAACTAATTTGTATGAAATTTATGTCCCATAAAAAATGTAACAAAGCGTTATAAATTAAACAAATAATTAAATTTCTAATCGATTTAAACCTTTAGTATTTAAAGAAGAGAGGCTGAATTTGAATATTATTTAGGGTCCGTTTGAATTTGCGATTTCAAAAAGTCTAATTTTAAAATATCGATTTTAAAAAACGCAGTTAAGCGTTTTGTAAAATTGCAGTTGGGCTTTTAAAATTACATATTAGCCTTTAAATTTCGCATTAAAAAAAAAAACCCCATAGCCTGCTTTTTGAAAAAATAGTTTTCTGATATCTCACTAATATCAGTTTTATTTAATAATTGTTTATCTCACAAATATCGTACAATTAATGCTGATATGGCAAGCTCGACCCACCTTTATTTTTTTTAAGGGAAAAGTACACATAACTCCCTCAAACTACCACTCAATTGTCAATGTACCCCCTAAACTACCAATTGTGTCAATCTCCCCTCTTAAACTACCAGAAAATGTCAATGTCCCCCCTAAGACCAACAAAAAGACAAAAATGACCCTAATTTTTTTTTTGAATAAGACAAAAATGTCCTCATAAATTCAAAAAAATTAAAACTAAAACTAAAAAACTTAAAAAAAAAAAATTTAAATAAAATTAAATAAAAAACGAAAAAAAAGAACAAATTTTTTAATTTTTTTTTTTAAAAAAAGTAAACAAAAAATAACTGAATTTTTTTTTTAAAAAAATGAAAAAAATAAAAAAGAAAAACCAGTTTTTATTAAATTAAAAAACGAAAAATAACAAATTTTTTTAAAGAAAAAAAACGAAAAAACAAAAAATAACTGAAATTTATTTATTTTTAAAAAAAATAAAACAAATGAAAAAAAAACCAGTTTTTATTAAATTAAAAAACGAAAAAGAACATTTTTTTTAAAGAAAAAAAAACGAAAAAACAAAAAAAAAAAACTGAAATTTATTTATTTATTTTAAAAAAAATAAAAAAAATGAAAAAAAACTGAAAATTATTATTTAAAAAAAATAATAAAAAACAGTTTTAATTTTTAATTTTTTTTGGAATAATTTTTTGTTATTTTATATTTTTTTAATAATTTTTTTTAGTTTTTATTTTATTTTAATAATTTTATGAAGGGCATTTTTGTCATTAGGGGGACATTGACATTTTCTGGTAGTTTAAGGGGGGAGATTGACACAATTGGTAGTTTGGAGGGTACATTGACAATGATGTGATAGTTTGAGGGGATTATGTGTACTTTTTCATCTTTTTAACAAAGACTGATTTATGCGGATTGAGACTATCATATTAACGTTGTAGGATAACTGTAGTTTCAAGAAATTGGACAGAAATACAGTGAAAGAAGCTCACTGAAATGCTAAGCCTGACGTGCCTTGACGAGGAGATGGATGAAAACAGCCAGTTCATGAGATACTCCATTACTGAAGCATTTTCTTTGGAGGCAGATGTCCATGTCTTCTTCAATCAAAAAAAAAAATATATGGGTTCTATATATACGTTGAATGAGACCTATGTGTTAAATTCCAATTTAAATAAGTGTGCCGAGGATTTCGTCTTGGCTGTAACCTATTGGTAACTTAATAAATGGTATAGTACTCAAAATAATAATAATAAATGGTATATGAATCTCTGTTTTATTATTGAATATATTTTTGAATAATAAAATCCCTATTCAGGTAATTAGGTAAGGATAATTAATATAGACATGAATATCTTTTTAATTTCTTGTTAATGATATAAAGTTTAGAGGCGTAATGGAAGTGTCACTTGTTTTCCTTGTTGATGATGCTAATTAAGTTATCCTGCATTTTAGGAAAGAGATCGAAGTAGAAGACTCGAAGTTGCTCCTTTGTCTCTATGACTCCACTACAAAAATACAAGCATTTTGACGCGTGTCTACAGTACCCGTTACTGTAGACACGCGTCCAATTTGACACGTGTCTTTGGAGACACGTGTCTAATTGTACAGCCGTCACAAATTGACACGTGTATTAAAATGGAATCGGTCCTTCATATGTAGAGGGTATAATTGTTTTTTTACATTTTATTTGACAGTTATACCCTCCACATATAAAAAATTGGCTCCTCTCCAATAATAACATATTATTGATAAATGTTTTCAACTACTTTTTTACAACCGGATAACATGTTTTTTTATTAAAAAAAAAAAAAGGAACTTGCAAACACATACACAAGCCACTAAGACCAGTTTAACACCCTTCAATTATATGTGTCAGGAAGTTGTGAAAGAGTCGTAAAAAGTTGAACACCCTCTGTTGTTATTGGTATTTTCTTTAAAGGAAAAAGCTTGATGCACAATCTGTGCAGGTTCTACACAAGTTGTGCAGAATCTATTATGCAAGGATCAACCCCCTTCTTTAAATGGGTGATCGGGTGAGTGTGGGACCCAATTTTAGGTACTTTTCATTTTCTTTATAAAGGGCGAAAGAAATGACTCATGTACAATAGTTGAAGGAGTAATTGGCACACAATAATTATACAACTGTTGTACACCATTCTAGAGATATGAGATGGGTTCCATGTGGGACTCATGTGGCAAATTCCATCACATAGGACCCACCCCATGTCTCTAAAACCTTAGACAATAGTTGTGCAAGAGTCATTTTTTCAATAGTTGTGCTCATGTTGTGCAGGAGTGTAGACACATGGGGTGTGGCTCCCCATACCAGACTTCCCAGGAGGTCACCCATCCTAGGATTGCTCTCGCAGCGGCTCGCTTAACTGCGGAGTTCTGATAGGTTCATTGCCATCACGGCTTTAAAATGCGTTGTGTCATATAGGGTGCATTTATACATATAAGCACATCCTCATTCCCAGGCGATGTGGGACGTTACAATCACCCCCCTTGGGACCCAGCGTCCTCGCTGGCGACCCTCATGGGATCACCCCATTCTTGGCATCCCAGCGAGTGCCCGCCGGCAACCTTCTTGGGCTTGTGCACTCTCCCACCATCTCAGGCTGGGCAATGGCTCTGATACCATTTGTAACGATCCACCTCCAATGACACAATACTGTCCGCTTTTGGCTCCCCATACCAGAACTTCCCAGGAGGTCACCCATCCTAGGATTGCTCTCGCAGCGGCTCGCTTAACTGCGGAGTTCTGATAGGTTCATTGCCATCACGGCTTTAAAACGCGTTGTGTCATATAGGGTGCATTTATACATATAAGCACATCCTCATTCCCAGGCGATGTGGGACGTCATAGGGTGAGACCTATGAAGTAGGTCCTACCACATGGGTTCTACCCCATATGTTTACAGTTGTGCAAGGATCACTGCTCAAAGGGTGACCGGGTGAGTATGGGACCAATTGAATTCCGCCGCCTCATTTTCGACTCATAATGGTGATGATTTTGGACCCAATTAAAGGTTTAAAATTATTAAGGCCCCGTTTGGCAATTTTCTCTCCTCCTCCTTTTATTTTCACTGCTTTCAAAAAACATCAATTTTAAAATATTGTTAACTTTTTTCAATTTTATATTAGATCAACACTTTTTATTATTATTATTTAGATAAAAAAAAATCCATTACAATATAATTTTTTTTTTCACTTTTCTATATAAATTCTTCCATCTTTACATTACATCAATCATATTTTACCATTACTCAAAAAAAAATTTCTCCCTTAATACAAATAGAGGGAGTTGCCAAATGGGCCTAAACCTTTAAAAGTTTCAGACAAGGCCACAAGGGTATTCAAACAGGGCCAGTGTGACACCTCAGCGTGATAAGCCTGTTGATACTTTATAAGAACGTTTGTGTATATATCCCAACGGTCTTATAAAGTACCTAGTAATGGTTGATAGGGGCCCAACTTGTTAACGGTCAAACATTTGAAGTTGGAAAGGTAGTTCATCAAGCTGAGGTGTTGCATCTGAGGCCCTTTTTTTGGCTCTCTCTCTCTCTCTCGTGGTCATTTCTCAACCACTACTAGTATTATTTTATTATTAAACCTTTAAACGTTTCAGACAAGGCAGAAAATGAGCTAATTTTCTCGTACCGTTTTGGGTTTCTTTTAAAAATAATTAAAAAAATTAAAAAAGACGTAATGGAAGATGTAAACTGAATATAGAAATAACATGGAGGGTGAAACTTTAATTTAACTCTTTAAGCAAACAGACCAAACAGTGTCACTTAGGCAACAACTACGTTAAGCAAATAAATGAAATGGTGTGTTTTGTAAAATCTTCCATATATTAAACCAAACAATGTGTTTTGCGAAATGAAATGTTCTTCTTCAACCTTGGTTACGTGCTTTTACAAAAAAAAAAAAAAAAAAACCCTAGGTTTAGTCTGAATATTCTCAACTGAGCATATGTGATCTATATATGTGCAACCTTATTTACCTTTTTGGTACCTCTCGAATAATAATATATTATTGATAAATGATCGGGTTAAATATGTTTTTGGTACTTGAATTTTAGAAACTTTATTTTTTAGTACTTGAGTTTTAATTCATATCATAGCTGGTATTTTAATTTTGAAAAAAGACCAAATTAATACCTCAGTCAAATTTTTTGTCTAAAAACTAATGGTACGCCACATGTCAACCTTGACACGTGGCACTATATAAAAAAATTAAAAATTAAAATCTTTAAAAATTAATTAAAAATATATATATATATTAAAAAATTAAAAAAAATTAATAAAAGGAGGGGTGGCCCGTCATCTCTTCTTTTTCTTTTTTTTTTTTTTTTTTTTTTTTTTAAAGTACGAAATAAGGAACTAAATAGACTTAAGGAACTAAAAAAGAAGAAGGGGAAGCATTTCCAAAACAAGGAGGAGAAGGTCCAACAATAAGAGGGGAAGAAATGGGAATGCAGCCAGAGTGGAATCTGGTTGCGGCCCAGGATGCCACATAATGAGCACGAAAATTTGCACTTCGGTTGATATGCCTAGCTGACCAACTAGTAGAAGAGGGGGATAATGGATAGGTTATGTGTAACGACCCAGGGAAAGCGCTAGCCACATCTGTGCTACCACCCCAAAAGGACTAGTCAATTTGAAGCTTTCCCTAAAATCACTTATAAAGCTCAGTTTCACCTAGTAACTAGGCAATGTGGGACTTAGTACCCATGAGTATCTTTATAAACTACTCACTCTGTAAACTATTCATCTCTTCCCAATATGGGACCGGGGTGTTACATTATGCGAGATCATAGAAGCAATGCGCCAATCCTGTGTAATGAAAGAATTCTGAAGAAACAGAGAAACTGTGACGTCCCACATCGCCTGGGAATGAGGATGTGCTTATATGTATAAATGCACCATTTATGACACAACGCGTTTTAAAGCCGTGATGGCAATGAACCTATCAGAACTCCGCAGTTAAGCGAGCCGCTGCGAGAGCAATCCCAGGATGGGTGACCTCCCTGGGAAGTCTGATATGGGGAGCCAAAAGCGGACAGTATTGTGTCATTGGGGGTGGATCGTTACAGAAACAGTGAGAGAGTCTCATTCCAAGATAAACAAAGTAATATTCAGAGAATTAGCTAACTGAACTGTCAAAAGAGCTGCACGAGCTTCCCGTAGAGAGCTGAACAAGGAGGGCTGATAAGAGGACCATAATTTTTTATTTTTTTTATCCCCTTGGTGATTTGAATCATAACTTAATTTAACACACATTGAGCCCCACTCCGATGTGACGTAAGAAATAAACTCCTTAGAGCAAGAGGACATATGGCCCCGTTTAATAACCCCCTCCTCTCGCCCTAATTTTTACCTCTTCTAAAAAACATCAACTCAAAACATTCTTAACATTTTTTACTTTTTATATCACATTAATAATTTTTTATTATTATTTAAATAAAAAAATTCACTACAATATAAATTTTTTTACTTTTTTATATAAATTTTTATTATTTTATATCACATCAATTACTTCTTACTTTCAACAAACAAATTTTCCTAGAAAGGGGGGAAGCGGGGGAAAAGGAGATTTGAGTCGCCAGATATGACGTAAGTAATCGCCTTACAGCAAGAGTCAAGAGGACACATAATTTTATTTTATTTATTTTTTTTTTTTTATCCCCTTCGTGATTTGAGTCGCCCAGATGAGACATAAGGAATCCCCTACCAAACTTCTTCAATAATTCCCTAATCATGTTTATTGTGACGACACGTTTTGTATGTGGATTGATTCACTGTTGTTTGCGTTTTTAGTACTTTTTTTTTTGACCAAATAATCACATGCATCCTATTCATATAATAATTACTTATAGGGATGAAACTAAGATGGTTATGGATGTGGATATAATTCTAAAATTGTATTTTCAAATAATTAAATTTATGACAAATTTTTCAAGTTCTTATAAAAAAACATGGTTTTATGTATATATTACTATCCATATCTAAAAATTGTAATATAACTCAGAGCACATATAAAAATATACAATTCTAATTTTTTATTTATTTGTTAAGTTATTTTAATGCCATTAATTTAATATTTAACAACTTAACTACTGATTGTCCTGCATCATCATCAGGTCTCCTTGTAAACTTGTTTTCTAGTGCATATAAATTGGTTGGTTGAAACGCAATGCCATTAATTCAATATTTCACCTCAAGGCAGATGTTTTTTTGTCATAACTATGGAATAACATAGATTTCATTCCCAATTACTATATACTTTTCGGATTGAATCAAAACGGTCAAACCAAATATGCCTTGTTCGTTTTGGAGGATTCTTGGTCTGTATCGAAATAGAATTGGAAACACGTATTCAAAGCCTAAGAGCATAAATTTGCTACAAACAGGAGAAATGTCTTGCCCTCAACCGAACTGGTTCCACACTAAGAGTAAGAGGGAGCTTGACAGAGGTGAAGAGGAAGACTAATATGGCAATGGCAAGAAACAAACATGCCACCGAAATAAGTATTTATTTTATTTTTATTTTTTTTTGAATTTGAATTTGAATTTGAATTTTTTTTTTTTTTTAAAAAATAAGTATATTTATTTATTTATTAATAATTTTTTTTTATTAAGATAGAGATGTGTCACATTCTTATTGGTCTGACGTGGCGCTGATGTGGCATTTAACAGAATCTGTCAAAAATTTTAACGGAATTTGACGTTAGGAATCGATTTGTAATTATTGCTTACCATAAGGACCTCCCATGAACTTTTTAAACCATAGGGAGTGAAAAATAATTATGGCATACCACAGGGGCCAACGGTGCAATTATCCCATTGTTTTATAATTGTGTAATGGAATATTTATTGGGTAATAGAATATTTATTTGAATAGCAGTAAGAAGTAATTGATTTGATATAAAATTTGAGAATGTTTTATAGAAAAGTGAAAAAGTTTTGTTTTATAGTAAGTTTTTTTATTTAAATAGTAATAAAAAATTATTGATGTGATGTAAAAAGTGTGAAAAAAATTAGAACGTTTTTTATTTGATTTTTTTGAAAAAAGTGAAATGGGAATTGAAAATTTTACATTTGATTGCCAAACAGCTCCTTAGAGCACTCACAGCAGATCGTGTAAAATTTTATTTAAAATAGCTAACCAAAATCCACTTTATCTAGTTTAGCTAATGAGTTTTAAAAGGCATCTTCCATCTGATTATCTAATTTTTTTTTTTTTATTAAAATAAACATTTTTACAATTAAATATTCTTTTAATTGTATAAGAAGAAAAAAGTGAAAACAAAAGGTAAAGAAAAACAATAAAATAATTTTAGATATGTGAATAGTGTTACTATTCACAAATGGATGAACGATCTATTCTAATTTCTATTTAGATAATCCAATAGAGTGAGTTTTTGAAGTTTTGAGTTTTTGAGGTTTTGAGTCTTTGAGATTTTTGTTATCTATTATAGCCTAAATGTAAAAATAAATAATCGAATGGGAATGCTCTTAGACGTGGCCTATTCCATTTTTCTTTTTCGTTGAAACTTTCACAAACCACCAATCAGCAATGAGAAATCTATTCTAATTTTTGTTTAGATAATTTAATGAAGTGAATTTTTGAAGTTTTGAGATTTTAATGTTTTGAGTCTTTGAAGTTTCTGTTATCTATTATAGTCTAAATGTGAAAATAGATAATCCAATGAATTGAGAATCTTGCCTATGAGGACTATTGCCCCCTGCCTCCCTTTTCAATCTTGCCTATGGTGGTCGGAATTGTAGCTTTTAACAAAAAAGCCGGTTGGGGGACAATCAATCATTTCCCTTTGCCCGTTCCTTTCTTGATTTTTCCAACTCCCCAATCAGCAATTAATGAAAGGCAGGAGGCAAATGGCTGAACTGTCCTACGTGGCAATTGTGTCTACGTATTATTTAATTATTAAGCGTATTATAAGTCATTCCTGTCATCCCTGCCATCCTCAGATCCTCTACAAATACATGCAAGTTCCCAACAGCCATGCCCTACCCTATTCTCAGTTCTTTCCTCCTCAGCACCCTGTATTGTTTTTTTTGTTGGAGAGCAGAGAAAAATGAAGTTTTTGGTAGACTTGAGATATGTTTTTCCCCCACTCATCAATCTCATCCTTTGGGTCCTCATACGTACCCAAGCCAAGTCTTGGGCCCAAGTTCCTAACTTAAATAATCCAATCTTTGAGTTTGTGATTGTTAGGGAAATTATCATCCCCTAGGCAAATGGGCCTATACCCGAACTAGGGCCCAGTTGATATTGCTGGCCCAACTTGACCCGTTCAGTCATTATGGCTTAACAAAGTCCTATAATACATTGAAGGTTATATTTGGAACACATGGGGATAAATACATTATCACATGAGGAGTAAGTGTCCTACTCTCCAACTCTCCCACTCAACCTCTATCTCATCCCACTATGAGTCTCACTCAGCCATGACATGAAGGTGGAACAATGCGGTTGAGAACTATGTGCCTATAAATAGGCTGCTACCCCAGGTACAAAATATACTCTGAATATATGCTGAAAATATACTAAACTCTCGACTCTCAATACTTTCCAAAATGGCCCACTAACTTAGGCATTGGAGAGGGGACGTCGGGAGACCCCCCTCTGACGTATTGTTTCTTCCTTGCAGATTATGAAGAACACGGCGAATCAAAGATCTACACGTAACCGGACTGAAAACTGTTCTAACAGTGATGGTATCTCTGTTTGTTGCCCTTCCCATACTACTAGTCTTCCTCTTGATCACTTCTGTCAAGCTCCCTCTTACTCTTAGTGTGGAGTCACTTCGCTTGAAGGCAGGAGATTTCTCTGGTCCCCTCACTCTTTCATTGCTGGCCTCCCTCTTTCTCCCATCATCACTCTTCTGGATTGTCTTTCCCATGCTCTTTATCTTCATAATCTTATCACCTTGGTATGAAAGGCTACTGGATTGGTTTCGTCACACCCTGCAAGCCATTCCTGCTCTCATCATTACCTGCATCCCCCAGCGTCCTCAAGTTGAAGATGAAGAAATTCTACGTGAAGGGAACAACGAAGTCAACGTTTGACTTCTTTCTTTGATGGAGCGTGATCGGCCCAGTCTTGTTCTTATATATATGATGATGTATGTATACAAAACATACAAATAAGATATGAAGATTGTGTGTGGATGCTGCTTTTTTTTTTCTTCTTAATATGTAATTAAAGAAAAGGTGCTGTTGAACTTGCTGTGTGTAAATGGTTTGGTAATTATATGGAAAACTCTACTTATATCGACATGATTGATGCGAATAATTTTAATTTCTGATGATTTTGGTCCAATTTACTTCTCTTTCTGTAGTTATTGCATGTATGAAGCGTGCGTATTTTACTTGTTCGGGGACGTTCGTTTATAATCAACGGTCTGACTAATGCCATCTGAACATTAAAAGGAAAGTGTAAAAACAACGTAGCCTTCCCTTTTCCTCAGGCTACACCCGACGGCAAAAAGTTGGTGATTCTCTTTCTTTCTCTCGGCAGTCCTCGAAACTCACTTCTCGTTCTCCCTCTCTCTCTCTCTCTCTCCATTTTCTCCATCGCAGAACAGCAGAGCCACGCCACAATCAATCTACAGAGGTAAGCTTTTCTATCTTTTTCCTTTTGATTTTTTCTGAGATGTAATTTTGTTGACTGGATAGTGTGACCCACAGGTCTTATTTTTTCATGTTGTTGTAGTTTTTTTTTTTTTTTTTTTTTTTTTTTTTTTTTTTTTAAATGGTTTTTTAGTTGCTGAGAAACTGTAGAAAAACGTAAAAGAAATGAAATTTTTAAGGCTTTTTAACTTCTTTTATTTATTTTTTTTTATAGATTTATTATTATTATTTATTTAGAAGATTAAAAGCCCATTTGAATTCTATCATATTGTCGTGTTTGGGCAAGGGAAAATTAATAGATCGATATCAAGAATTTTAGTTTCTCTTTTTACTTTTTTCCTCTATGTATGAATAGAGGAATGTTCTTCCTTTATTCAAAATATTGTATTTGCTGAATAAGAGAATTATTCTTTTTAATGATATTCATCAATCATCATTACTTCCAAAAAAAAAAAAAAAAAATGAGAGATAGCTTTGTTTTCTTTACAATGCCTTATTGGTAACTTAATAAATGCTATATGTATCTCTGTTTTATGTGAAGGTATTTCTATTTCAAATTAAATTTGGGATTTTTTGTTTAGAATGTGTTTTTCAAGGCTTTATTAATGAATATGTTTTTGAATGTACAATCCCTATTCAGCCAAGGTAAGGATAATTAATGTAAACATGAATATCTTTTTTATTTCTTGTTAATGATATAACGTTTAGAGCCATAATGAAAGTGTCACTTGTTTCCTTGTTGATGATGTTAAGTTATCGTGCATTTTAAGAAAGAGAAGTAGAAGACTTGACGCTGCTCCTTTGTCTCTATCACTCCCACACCCAGATGATGGGGGATTAGAATTTGTGTTGGACTAGAATTTAATTTAATAAGGACTATTAGTTATTAGTTAGTATTTAGATTAGTTTTATTTTAAAATTAGGTTTATCATTACTTGATATTTTCTATCTTATCTTATTTTAAATGTCTATTAAAAAAGAGTTAATGAAATTGTGAATGAGTAAATTTATCAAACGTTTATGTGACTTAGGTTTCTTGAACTATTCTAAAGTAAAGTAAGGAAGCATAAAATTCTTCGAATTATCCTAAAAAAAATAATCCAACCAAATATTAGGGCTCCTTTGGGTGTGAAATTTTTTTGTATTATACTCTACTATTTTTTACTATATTCAAAATTGTGAATACTGTGAAAATTTATTTTTGATATTATGTTTGGATAGTTTAGAAAATTTGAGACAAAATTTTTTTTAAAAAAAAATAGATAAAAAAAACCTATCCAAACATGTTTTTAAAGAATAATAAAAAACAAAATGCTACCCAAATTTGTTTTTTTCACTCGTATTGCGTATGTGGACAGTCGGCACATTGACGTAGCAACAAACAATGGCAGAGTTAAGATTTTTCTCATAGGGGTCAAATTGATCAAATAATTTTATATTTTTTTCTTAATTAATTATTTTATCACATGCATCTAATACAACTTATTCTTCTTTTTGCACTCACAGTAAATGCAAATAAAATTAAATTAAATTAAATAAACCAAATTTGCATGTTTTGTTCTATTGTGATCCTAGGGGCGATAATTAACTAGCTAAGCTACTCGTGAATTTACTCGAGATCAGTTCGAATAAATTCGACTTGTGCTCGAATCGATTATTAAATAAGCTACTCGTGAACATGGATTAGGCTTGATTATTAAACGATGTAAACTGTTATAAACTCGGCTCGACTCGATTAAAGCTTGTATAAGTATCGACTCGTGTCTGTGTGTGTCTATATATATATATAAATTAAGTAACAAATAACAATGATCATTAGTCAATATATATTAATTGGTAATAATTTATTGGTTATATGTGTATAAAATAGTAAAAGTGAATAATATTAATACTTAATTGTTAGTCATATGATATAATGACAATCCAGATACTTAATTATATTATTCATGTAATATAATAAGATTATATGACTATATGACATGTAATCACTTTATTATATGTTATAAGTATTATCATTAGATATTTAATAATCATTACATCATTTTTTTTTTGTAAGTTTTATAATTTATTTAACATACAATATAAATATATATTGTTTAATATTGTTTATATGTTATATAATGTAATATTAATTTTTAAATAAGCTCACCTCTCTTTTTTGTATATTAAATAAACTATATAGCTTACAACAAAATCGGCCGATTGAGTCGAACTTAATTTTTAAAACTCGTTATAAACTCGAACTTGACTCAAGTTTGTGATAAATTTGAATAAGTCAAGCTTGCATATGCATTATTTGGTCAACCTCAGCTCGAGTACTGCCCTAATTGTGGATAAAATAGAATATTGTAGCCTTTTTTATTACAAAAAAAAAAAGAAAAAAAGAAAAAAGAAAAAGAAGAAGAACGAATTTTATCACATGTATCAATTGGTGCTCATCAACAAACATGATGGTTGATTGCATCAACTAAATAATATATCCCTAAAAATGGGCGGAGCATACCCGTAGGTATGCATCCAAGTTTGTGTGGCATTAAAGATCAAGAGCCCTCTACACATCCCCCACTCATCTCCCCTCATCACTCTTTTATAATAAAAATAACTTTTTTTAAGGAAAAGAAGGTGATAAACAGAGGATGAGTGGTGCATCTTTAGCATTTCCCAAAATTAATAATAAATCAAACACGCGGTTTGTCGCCGAGAATTCTGTCTGGCTTGCGTTTGGCCACCAAGGCCCCAACCTAAACTGGTCAAGTAGCCCATTCAGCCCGACAGCTTCTCATGCTCTATTACACGAGTTTATTCATTAGATTTCAAGTGCACGTGCAAGGCATGCACGAGCAAGGTGGATTAATTGCATATATATATATATATATATATATATATATATATATATATATATATATAATATGGCTTCACATGGCTTATATAGACACAAGAGGAAAAAAAAGTCTGATTCGTTTAATTAAATAAATTAAATTAAAATTAATTTATATAATCTTATACTCATATTTCAATTTATACAATTCAAACTCAACATACAAACACCAACTTCTATTGAACCCTATGAGAAGATCTAAATTTACTTTAAATCTTCTAATTTTGATGACATGCAACTACTCAACTCAAGGTTTATATATAACCAATTGAAAAATGATTATTGCACAACCTACTTTTACACAACTCTTATATAATTTAAGACACATTTTCAATGTGTCTTGAGTTGTGTAATAAGTTGTGCAACAAACACATTCTTAACCAATTGAAAAATGCTTCTTGTACAACAACCATATATAACAATTATACAACTCTATTAACATGGAGTGAAATTCATGTGAGTAAGACCTACAACATAAGTCTCACCTCATATAATAGAGTTATATAATTATTGTGTATAGTTGTTATGCAAAATTCGCCTCTTTAACCAATTACATGACGGAGATAATTGGAGGCTATTAAACACAGACGTAGGCACTAGGCAGCGCCTCGTAGCATAAACATGGGGTAGATTGGTAATAGTGCGTAGTACGCACGTACTCCATTTTCAACCTAAAAAATGACCTTGACTTGTTCAACAGGGCAAACGAGTTGCCACGTGGCCTTTGGGCTTTGCCACCTTCTGCATAATTCATGCTAAGGACCCCGTTTAATAACCCTCTCCCCTCCCTCTCCCCTTATTTTCACCTCTTCCAAAAAAACATCAACTCAAAACATTCTTAACTTTTTTGACTTTTTATATCACATCAACAATTTTTTATTATTATTTAAATAAAAAAATTCACTACAATATAAAATTTTTTCATCTTTCCATATAAATTCTCTCTACTTTATATCACATCAATTATTTTTTACTTTCACTCAACAAAAATATTCTCCCATAAAGGAAGGGGAGGAGAATTACTAAACGGGGCAACTTATAGGAAACAAATATGATTTTTTATATCATTTTTTATAATTTTATTCATGTGGTAAAGTGGCCGGTTCTTTAACTTCTTTAGTTAGTTTTAAGATTTTTTTTATATAAAAAAATAAAATAAAAATAAAAGTTGACATGTGGTCAAAAATTATGTCACGAAGCAATAATGTATTATATTTTATAAGGAAGACGTCAGCAACGAACTCGCAACAATACTGAGGGTAGTTTTCCACGTGGCAGGGTTGTAGAGGGTCAAAAAAGCTGAATTTCCTTGGAGCTAGCAGAGTGACAAGAAACCTAACCCTTCATACAACTATCATCAATTTTCCTGATTTTATGGAGAAACAGATCGAGAGTTAATCCCCTATACAGTACAAAAGCATTGAACATGAATCCATATTTTATAAAGACACTCATCCAACGTTCAAGATTAATGCATTCTTATTAGACTGATTATTTATAACAGAATAAACTCAAAAAAAGAAAAGAAAACTGCAATAACATAGAAAAAAGCAAAGAACCATGGCCTTATGGGTCAAATAATCACTCACCTGGAAAAACAAATACATACCCTATTGAAGGAAAAAAAAAAATTCTAGTTAAAAAAAAAAAAAAATTCCACATGTTATCTATCATCCCGAACAATTTATGAAATCATGTTTTGTTACATAAAAATACTAGAAATCACATTTTTAATTTTTTCTTTTCTGTTTCCTTCTTGGTTCTGATGGCACTAATTCACTCTTTCAAAGGAAATAATCCTAGCATGTTGGCTATTTTAAATTAAAGATGACTCTAAACGATTTTCGTCCAGCCACTAGAGAGATTGAAGATCAAATTAATCTTCCAACATCCATTGTTAATTAGAGAACAACTAAATCTCTTCATGGTGACAGAAAAGGATGTTGCAATTATTCTTCATAAACACTAACACCGAAGAGTTTAAGACCACTTTTTAAAAATAAAAAATAAAAAATTACAGTTTAACCCCCAAACTACCAGCAGTTTTGAAAGTAGCTTTCGAATTACCAACGCTTGGACTCTGGCCCCTCAAACTACCAAAAAGTTTCAAAAATGCTATTTTTGTTAAAATATATCTATAATAGCCCTGTCACATATCATTTTTCAATTAAAAAAATAAAAAGAATAAAAAAAAACTAAAAAACATTTAAAAAACTAAAATTTTATTTATTTTTTTTTAAAAAAATGTGTTTGGGGGTGGCCGCGTGGCCACTACGAAATGAATCTAGGGGTAATCCGAAAGCAAACCCCAGTGGTCGGGGGGTGGCCGCAAGGGCCGGGGGTGGCCTTCGGACCACCCTGAAATGGATCTAGGTAGGGCTGGCAATTTTGACACGACCCGACACGAAATTAGCGGGTTTGAGTCATAAACAAGTCGACCCATTTATGACCCCGTTTATCTTGGTCTGGTGGGTCGGGTCGCAAGTCACCCGCCAGACACGATTAGCTTTTTTTTTTTTTTTTTTTTTTTTTTTTTTTTACTTTTAAGAAAAGAAAAGAAAAAAAAAAGGGAGAATGGCGGAATGGCCCCATTTGGGGGGAAAACCGGGAAATGGGAAATATCTGAAAAGTGAAAACTTTTGAAAGGTTGAAAACAAAAGATTCAAAACTCAAAGAATTAAAATTCAAAACAGTGAAAAAACAAACAAAATTGGAAAAGTGAAAGAAAACCCTAGCTTTTTCTTTTTGGATTTTTTCCTTCAGCCTCGCCGAGTCGCAGCGCCGCAGCTCTTCTCTTCTTCTTCAGCTCCGCGCCGCCGTCCTTCTCTTCTCCTTCAGCCTTGCTAAGTCGCTGCGCTCGACGCTCTCTCTCTCAAGTCTCTGCTCTCCTCGTCTCTCTGCCGCTCTCTCTCTCTCTCTCTCTCTCTCCGGCCGATGTCGCGTTCGGTACCGCCGGGTCTACTGGTATGTTAGTTGATTTCCATTTTTAATTTTTTATAGCCTCATTATTGTGGGTATAAAATCATAATCTGATAATCTGTGATGCTTGCTTGCTTGTTCAAAATCTGTTCAGAAATTTTTTGTGAAGATATTTTTTGTGAACAAATGTAAATTTTTTTGTGAAGAAATTTCAATACATTTATGCTATAAACAAATGGATTTGGTAATATTCAATTATTGCTTTGGGTCTTCTTCCAATTTCATAACTATTAACTACCCATTATTTTTTTCTGGGTCTTCTTCCAATTTCATAAATACCTATTATTTGTTTTTGGGGCTTGTTGTTGTTGTTATAATAATAATAATAATAATAAATTAAAAATAAAACCTTTTAAGCTAAACGGGTCGTGTCAACTCGATTCGACCCATTATGTTAAACGGGTTCACGGGTCGTGTCGGGTGACCCGTGAAATAATCGTGTTCCTGTCGTGTCTAGAGCCCCGACCCGTTAACATAAACGGGTTGTGCCCGGGTCTAGGCTAAACGGGTCGTGTCAGGTGACCCGTTTTGCCAACCCTAGATCTAGGGGTGGCCCAAAAGCCACCCCTCAACCCTAGGGGGTGGCTCGCAGGCCACCCCCACCCTCAAGGGGGTGGCTGCCACTTTCCATTTTCTTATCCCTTTTTGTTTTTTCTTTAAAAAATAAAATAAAATTTTAGCTTTTTTTTTTTTAGTTTTTTTTATATTTTTAAATTTAATTTTTATTATTTTTTTAATTGAAAAATGACACGTGACAGGGGTATTATAGGCATATTTGGACAAATGGGGCATTTTTGAAACTTTTTTGCAGTTTGAAGGGTTAGAGTTCAAGCGTTAGTAGTTCGAGAGACTACTTAAAAAAAGGGCTAACAATTTAAAGGCTAAATTGTAATTTTTCCATTTTTTTTTTTTGTTCTTTTCTCTCTAACGATTCTACAAATTAAAACTCCAATATTTTATTTTCAGCATATGAGCGAATAAACATCAAACATCATTTAGTGATGCAGAGGAACACTAACTGGCCCTTAAGTTAACATTTCATAGGACTAGACCCTAAAGTTAGAACTGACTGAACCAATTATATATATAAAGCTCCATTTGAATTTTTCAGTAGCAGCTCCAGCCCAAAGGAATCTTGCATGGAAGCCTCCACCCACTGAAATTATTAAAGTCAACTGGAATGCATCCCTGAATTGTAAAGAGGGGTGCATTGTCATGGGGATAATAGCTCGGAATTGCAAAGGGCAGATTTTGGGCGTGCGGAGTATGGTGAAAGAAGTTGCTGTAGACCCGAAGACTACCGAGGCTATGGCAGGCCTTTAGGCTGTCAAATTTTGTATAAAGGCAGATTTTTTTTTTGACCTTTTTTTTTTTTGGAAAGGTGATGCAGCTCAAGTGATTTCTGAGATAAATACAGGACTGCCTTTCTTTGCGAAGGGAGGGTAGTTTCTGTTAAATTTTAAAGTGTATTTTTTAGAATTCATAGTTATTAATTTTTTTGTTTTGAGTGATGTAGTAAGGAATTAATGTAATTTTAAATGTGGGGGACTCACTTGCATATGATAGATGACACATGTCATTCTCTCCTTCTTAGCCTGTCCACCCTACCATCTTTTACCTTGGTCATCTAACCATCACTACCCTTGTTCAACACACTTCATCTTTCAATACAATCTTATACCTTCCCAAGGAACATTACTATCATTTCATGTACAAATTCGTTGTTCTTCCTTGGTCACATGAAAAGTCATGCTTATCTTCTTAAGTTAAGTGTAAGAATATTCTAAAACCCTTCCCTAACCCTTATATATACCCTACCCATGCTTTCAAGTCTCTCATTCCATCATATCTCACCAAAACCTTCTTCTATCTTGTGCAAGTGTTGTCCAACCTAAATTTTTTTTATTGCTGTATTATTTCATAAATAAGAAGTACATTTTTCATTTAGTTTTGATCTTTCTTCTACTTTTGGTTGTGAGTCCTTAGACTAGTGTAACTTTGTTGCACTACTTAAAAATCGGTTGTTCCTAATATTTGGACACCGTATTTCTCTACAGTTTCTTGGGAGCATTACTCAGGACTTAAGATATCTGCGCTGTGCTTTTTTTGCTCATGTTCATAGGGATGCTAAATATGGGGGCACATGCAGCAGTTGAATGGCAACCTCACTTCTTCAACTTTTCAACTTTTCAACTTGGGGCCCACTTGTACACATGTTATGTCTTCTTATTTCTTAGTCACGTATGAAATAGTGTTGTAACAATTCTTCTTTTCTTTTGTTTTTCTTCCAATTCTTTAATTCCTACAAAAATATAATTCATTGCATTAATATAACATTTAAGTTCAAGAATAATATTTAAACAATATTTTACAATTAAGTATAAAATGCAGGAATTAGAAGATAATGTAGTATGATAATTCTTATTTTAATATATAGGCACGTAATTTGAAGTTATTATCAAATATTATCTTCATAGAAAGTGATCAAGAAATTAATTGAGCTTAATTAAGCTGCCTACTCGGAAGATTCTTATAAAGCTCACTCCACCTCTGTCTTGGCCACCCCATATGTTGCAAAATGGCCTCCACCAAGAGCAACCCACTCAGAGCATCTCCGACTGCATAATTGGTTAATCAACTTACTGACTACCAATAGTCTCAAAGCAGCCTTTTGCTGTTCTGAACCTGAATCAAACGACGAAATAATTCATGAAGCACATCACTTAATCAACATATTAGGACTGCTACAATGTATGAAAATATGATATAACCTTAATTTGGATGCCAAAGAAAACTCTCTATATCTAGCCACTAACCAACATAAGAAAGATTCTGAGAATAGGATGGTTTCATGTCCATTAGCCTCAAAATAGATCCCAATATCATCAAAGCAAAAAGCAATCGAGTGGGCTTTTCATTTTCTACGAAAAAATATCTATAAAAAAAAGTTAAAATGCCTTAAAATTTTTATTTCTTTTCGTTTTCCCACACTTTCTCAACAACCAAGTAACCCATAAACCAAAAACAAATAAATAAACTAGAAACAATCAAATATGTGGGTCACGGTATCCTGCCGACATATTACATAGATACCACAAGAATTCGTAAGGAAAAAAAGAAAAAAAAAAGAGAAGCTTACCTCTGTGGATTGATTGTGGTGTGGTTCGATTGTTCTGTAACAAAAAAAAATGAAGAGAGAGAGAGAGAAGGAGAGGTGAGTTTCGAAGACTTCCAAGAAAAAGAAAGAGACATTCGCCAACTGTCTGCTGTCACCGTCAGGTGTGCGGAGTGCAGAGATTAAGGGAAGGCTTCGTTGTTTTTTAAGATTTATGCGTGTGACGTAAGTGGGATCAAGGGGGGGGGGGGGGGGGGTGGGAAGGGGGGAATATTGGGATACGAGTGTCGCAAAATACACACACCCATATCAGAATATTTTTTATAATTTTTTTTATATTAAATTAAATTTAAACAGTTGAAAAAACTACTGTATTTATTTATTTTTTTTTTTTGGCACAACCGAAGATGATCAAAATTTAAAACCTCCGCATCAATAATCATAAGTATAAATCTCTATATATAACGAGGAAACCATCACATTCTGTGTAACACAACCTTCTCTTTTATTAAATATGGAGTTTCATCAAAAACAAAAAAAGCAGCGCACACAATTATGAAGATAAAATCAAAGCTCTATATATACCACTCTCTTGTAGCTACAACCAGCTATAATAAGACCATATGAAGACTTCATCATCTTCTATTAAAGATCCTAAAAAACACACTATTTATCCACTATCCATCCGTTATTATTATTACATGCACGTACAACATACATCCTATATACTTAAGACTGGGCCGATGAAACTCCATTAAAGAAAGAAGTCAAATGCTGGCATCGTCGTCGTTGTTCCCTTCAATCACATATTCTTCAACTTCAACTTGAGGACGCTCGGGGATGTAGGTAATGATGAGAGCAGAAATGGCTTGGAGGGTGTGACAAAACCATTTCAGTAGCATTTCATACCAAGGAGATACGATAAGGAGCATGGGAAAGACAAACCAGAAGAGTGAGAATGGGAAAAAGAGGGAGGCCAGTAATAAAAGAGTGAAGGGACCGGAAAAATCTCCTGCCCTCAAACGAAGTGACTCCACACTAAGAGTAAGAGAGAGCTTGACAGAGGTGATCAAGAGGAAGACAAGTAGTATGGCAATGACAAGAGACAGCCATGCCATCACAAATATTTCACTATCGAATTTGGGATCTTGAGCCCAAGGGTTGGCTTGGGGGATGAGGAGCCAAAGGGTGAAATTGATGAGCGGGGGAAAAACATATCGCAAATCTATCAAAAACTCCATTTTTCTCTGCTTTCCAAGAAAAACAATACAGAGAAGTAGGCTAGGGGCGTGAATTCAATCTCTAAAAGCTTGTTGGTACTTACTTTATAAAGGGTGATTTGGTCCCACCATTTTTCTTCCTCTCTCTCAGAGGAACAAAAAAAAAAAAAAAGCGGTGACTTGGAAACTTTTTGCACCGAAGTCACCACTTTTTGTTCCGAAATTACCCATCTCTTTCCCTTTTGGTCCCACACCTTTGTATTCCCATCTCTCCTCTCTCTCAGCGGAGCGGAACAAAAAGTCGCTGAGAGAGAGGAGATCTAGAGAACAGAGAAGTAGGCTAGGGGCGTGACTTGAAACTCCGAGCTTGTTGATACTGTATTTATAAAGGTTGTTAGTGTGGAACCCAGTTTCGAGATGGCCGCACCAAAACGGATTAACTAGTTTGAAAAAATTTTATAGTCTTAATAATAAAATAATACATGTTA
This sequence comes from Alnus glutinosa, assembly GCF_958979055.1. NCBI lineage: Eukaryota > Viridiplantae > Streptophyta > Magnoliopsida > Fagales > Betulaceae > Alnus > Alnus glutinosa. The sequence continues at coordinate 23,945,875 of NC_084898.1, read as the reverse complement.
AAAAAAAATAAAATAAAATAAAATAATACGTAATCGTTGAGCAAGGAGCATGTCAGCATGAAAAGGTCTTGGCTGAACCGCAACTTCTCCTGAAAGGCACAAAGGTCTTGGCCGACCGCGACATGGATATAATCCGCGACTTTCACCATCAAGGACTCGTCCCTATATATATATATATATATATATTACGTAATAGTTATGCAATTGTTGTGTAAGAATTAAGTGACATGGATGAATTTTACTGCATGATCTCATGTGAGACTCACTCCATATCTCTTATTTATTGCACAACAGTTACATAATTGTTGTGCAAAGAAACATTAGCCTGCATATATATATATATACAACAAATAAATGGAGATGCTTATATATATATATATATTAGCTAAATTTACACCATTTTAGAGTTTAGAACATCTTATTTTTTTTTAAAGCACTTACATTTTATTCTATATTTTTACTATTTATTTAAAGTTCTATTTTTATCCACTTTTACTATTTCCAAAAAGAGAATCAGATTAATTTTATTTTTTTTATTAATTTATTTATGTACTGTTGGGATAAAGTACTAAACAAATTTCCTAAAAATATATGGCTAACGATGTACAGAATGGGGCTAGTTTTTTTGCCCATTTTTGTTACAAGGCTAACTTATTGAGAACGTTCTAAAGTCCATTTGTTTCAATGTGAAATATATATATATATATATATATTCCTAAAAATATATGGCTAACAATCTACAGAATGGGGCTAGTTTTTTTGCCCATTTTTGGTACAAGGCTAACCTATTGAGAACGTTCTAAAGTCCATTTGTTTCAATGTGAAATATATATATATTCCTAAAAATATATGGCTAACAATGTACAGAATGGGGCTAGTTTTTTTGCCCATTTTTGGTACAAGGCTAACCTATTGAGAACGTTCTAAAGTCCATTTGTTTCAATGTGAAATATATATATATATATATATATATATATATATATATTTTTTTTTTAATTTTTGAGTGTCTTAGGCATAAAAGCCTCCGCGAAATCCATTGACCGATCGACGACAAGCTAGGGTTGATGGGGACAAATGTTACGTTCCGCGTAGAGGGTTGAGAAGACAAGTGCATGCAAAACCTTTGCAGTTTGCATGATGTGTCTTCGACTGTTGTCAAAGATAATTCCCACCGCATTAAATTAACATTTTGCTTGTGTGTGTTTGTTTTATCTACGTTGCCTAATCAGGTGCGGAGATAGTATTTTGCTTGTGTTAGTTTGTTTATCTACATATACTAACATTAGAAACATGAATAAAAAAATAATAATAAAAAAAATTAGAAACAGCTCTCAGGTTTTCTTGAGTCTATGTCTGATCATATGCGAATAGATTCGGTCGTATATTAATACTAACAAGTAGTATAATTAATTTTTTTTTTCGAATATGAGTCGAGTTCGACTTTATTACTGATCTAAATAATTTGTTCAAGATCTATTCAATTTTTTTTTTTTTTTTTTTTTTTTTCAAACGAATTCAAATTTGTTTACAAGCTACTCAATTAATTTAATCATCTATATATAAAGTAAATGTCGTGATTTTTTTTTTTTTTTTCATATACTACTAAACTCTTTAATTAAATGGGACATATTTAAGGACTATCTTTTTCTTTTTCTTTTTTTCTAGTTAAGAAAATTTCACATATAATCTTATCTTTGAACAATTTACGAAGTCAAGTTTTCTTACTGAGAAATACTAGAAACCACATTTTTATTTCATATATAATTATTTCACAATGCATGTTAACACAGCAATCTCAACTATTTTTGAGTTTTTTATTTTTTATTTTTTTAAGTAATACAATATACCATATTTTTAACTCATGAATGTTGCACAATGCTGATATGGCAAGCCCGACCCACCTTTGATTTTTATTTTTTTTTAACAATGATTGATTTGTGTTGATTGAAACTGTCATATCAATGTAATGAAATAATTATAGTTTCAAGAAACTGGACAGAAATAAATTGAAAAAAGCTCACTGAAATGCTAAGCCTGAAGTGCCTTGATGAGGAGATCGATGAAAACAGCCAGTTCATGAGATACTTCATTACTGAAGCATTTTCTTTCGAGGCAGATGTCCATGTCTTCTTCAATTAAAAAAAGAAAAAATCAAATATGGATTCTATACGTTGAATGAGACCTATGTGTTCAGGGGCGGAGCCACACTATGGCTTGGCCCCCCAAAGCCAAAGGGCTCCCCCAAAAAAAAAAATCTAAAAAAAAAAGAAAAAATATAATTTTTACCCCTATTCTTTAAAAAATTTGTAGTTTTGGCCCCCTCAAATTATTTTTTTTCAATTTGGCCCCCCCATAGCCTAAAAGCTGACTCCACCCCTGTATGTGTTAAATTCCAATTTAAATAAGTGTGCGGAGGATTTCGTTTTGGCTGTAACTTATTGGTAACATAAATGGTATACTCCAATAATAATAATAATAATAATAATAATAATAATAAATGGTGTATATATCTCTGTTTTATTAATGAATATATTTTTGAATAATAAAATTCCTATTCAGGTAAGGTAAGGATAATTAATATAAACATGAATATCTCTTTAATTAATTTCTTGTTAATGATGTAAATTAAGTTTAGAGTCGTACGTAATGGAAGTGTTACTTGTTTTCCTTTCTGATGATGCTAATAAAGTTATCCTGCATTTTAGGAAAGAGGAGTAGAAGACTCGAAGCTGCTCCTTTGTCTCTATGACTCCCACGTACACCCTCAATTTGTTACGGATGGAGTTAAGAATGGATTAGAATTTGTGTTGAAGTAGAATTTTATTTAGAAAAATGATAAAAATCCATCAACAATTTACCTTATTTTAAATTTTACTATTGAATTTGTGAGACCTATATTAAGTTCTACAGATTTAATATATGGTCGATTTGAAACTTACTCATTGTATAGAATCCAATATAAATCCTATAAATTCAATGATGAATTTGAAAATGAGATGTACAAATATCATTTTTCTTTATTTAATAAGGATTATTAGTTATTAATTACGATTTAGAATAGTTTTATTTTAAAATTAGGTTTATCATTAATTGGTATTTTCTATCTTATCAATCCTATTGTAAATGTATATTTAATGAAGTTATAAATGAGTAAATTTATGGAATGTTGACGTGGTTTAGGATTTTTTGAACTACTCTAAAATAAAGTAAAGACGCATAAGATTATTGAAATAATACAACCAAATACGCTCTAGCTTTCCACTCGTGTTACCTACTTGGACACTAGGCACGCACCATGACACATTAACAAACAATAATGGCAGAGTTGAGATTTTTCTCATAGGGGTCAAATTGAAAAAATAATTTCATAATTTTTTTCCTTAATTAATTAGTTTATCACATGCATCTAATTAATATAACTTAATTCTTCTTTTCGTGCACACGGTAAATAGAAAAAAGAAAAAAGAAAAAAGAAAAAAAGGAATTTAATCACATGAATCAATCGCTGCTCGTCAACACCTTGTTGAGATGTTTTAAAAAAAAATCTCTCCCGGAATTTATCAATAAAAAGGAAAAAAGAAGAAAGAAATCAGTGCCTTAATTCCCTCTGCAGTACAAATTAAAGCATTTCATATTTTATAAAGACACTCATCCAACGTTCAAGATTAATGCATGAAAGACTGATTAATTAATATATATATAACAGAATAAACTCAAAACAAAAAAAACTGCAATAACATAGAAAAAGGCAAAGAATCATGGATTGCCTTACAACTTCGAAAAACAACGTACAACATACATATCCTAGCCTATTGAAGAAAAAACAACCTAAGGTCCTAAACCAATCCTAAACGACATTTTATTTCAATGAAACACCAACTAACGACACTTACAGGCACTTGAAACATATTAACTCCCACTTTAGTCCAAAGAACCCACATAACGTGGAGTTACATCAAACCATCTAGAGTGAGCATCAAAACAATCCAGACGACATCTTTCTTTGACTGTGTCATAGTGCTGTCCCGTCTCACAATGGGTGCCTTTATATCGTTGGAGCAAGCAGCAAGTGCTATTTGACTCGCTAAGAAAACGGACCACACTCGCTGAGCCTGACCTACAACCCCCCTGAGAAACTGTACTCTCAACAACTGGAGGCAACTCCAGTGGAGGCGGCACAAAATTCGAGGGCAGCTGGTTGCTCAATCCCGGAGTCGGATGAGTAGTGTTAGGAATTGATGAAGATGGTGTAGCTGGTGAAGGCGAAGATGGTGGAGTAGTTGGTGAAGATGAAGATTGGTGATCATCACAACTATCCACCAACCAATGGATGAAAAAAGCTTCAGATTCAAAAATCAAGCTTTCAGAAGTGCAAGCGTCGTTAAATTCTTTGATAGCTCCGCAGCATGTCGAATTTGTGTGAACTTTATGCCCTTTAAGAGACACAAAGGAATCAAAGTTGAGGCGAACACATTCTTTTATTGTGTGGTCGAAGTCGGAAAGACATTTCAGGTATCCTTCTAGGCTGAGCCCTTTGACTGAGACTGAGAAAGAGAAAATAATGATGAACAAGATTGCCGCAACTAAATGATCTTTCTTCATCATCATGGTTGAAAATAATTTGTTAATGAAGTTTGGTACCTAGAATCGTATTATATATATAGGCCATAGAAGATCTCAATTTTGTTATTATCTCAATTTTGTTTTTTAAAATTTAAATTATATGGTGGCAAAATCTGTTAAGAGTAAATAGCTAGTACGTAGCTAACATTTCTCTTTCACAAACTTGTTGAAGATATGCGCAGATTTGAATTGTTCTTGTTTTAGCTGATAGACTTTGCTTATCATGCATATTGCATCATCAAAAACTATCTGATTCTATGAGCTAACGACACCAACTTAATTGCAATTTGTCAAATTCAAATTGAGGTATATATATATTTAAAATTAACCTTATCGATCTGCGAAACACTAAAACTTATTGATATTTGATTATTTCAATTTTTCAAATTCTCATTCTTCATCAGATAATAGCCCTTCAACAATTACTTGGCTTCTTTTTCTTTATATATATATTATGGGTTAGAGCCTAAGAAGTGAGAGGGATGGAATCAACCTTTTACGTTAATTAAGCTTTTATATTTAAATTGCTCTTTTAATATATATATATATATATTAAAAGAGCAATCTAAATATATAGTTACATATTTTAATTATATGAAATATATAATTGTAGTTATTGACATTTTGGAGAATAACAACTGATTCTATTGAATTCCAATCAAATCCTAAATTAATATCTAGGTGACAAAAAAGAAAAACGATTATATGTTACATTTGTATGTTTTAAACAATAATTAAATTTTGTTGAATTGTTTCTTTATTTCGTTAGTTATATTATTTAATATTTTTAATCAATTTTTTTTCAACTTTAGTTTTTTTACTCGTAATTTTTTTAAAAAAATAAAAAATAAAAAATTCTTGACCCCTTTGAATCAAAATCATGGCTCCACCACTATTGTACATAAGTAAACTCTAATTTGACCCATTTAATTAAAAATGTCAAAGCCCTTAATTAAGCATAAGTCTCTAATTTTATATTAGATTCATGTGGGGGTCGCAGGTCATGTCAAAAATTGCGAATCATTATGTAGCGTGACAGGTTCGAGTTATGTTGAGACATGAATATAAGAGTATATATAAGTTAACTCTAACCCAAACCATTTAATTAAATGGGTCAGATTCCTCAACTCTAACAATTTATTTCCATGTTAGGTTCGTGTCGGGTTTGCGGGTCATGCCAAAAATTGCCAACCCTAATTAAAACCAAACTCTTTATAAATTATTTATTTGGCGAGGTGATATCACTAGATGTGGAATTCTAACTTCTGCTTTTGCAGAATCATTGCATTAGAGCATTCTTAGTAACATCACAAAAGTAACTTTTTGATTATTTTGGTGAGTTAATTTGATGAAATTATCTAAAATGACTTTTTAGCAACCTCACCAATTTGGTGGGAAAAATAAATTAATGAGTGAACAGTACTCACCAACAATAGTTAGTAGACTCGTCAAATCAATAAAAAACTATTAAAAATTTCTCTCTTCCTTTTTTTTTTTCTTCTCTCTCATGCATCACACATAGTCCATCCCCATTTTGAAAAAGATTATATAAATGGAATAGTAATAGTAGATAGCTAAATGATAAGGCTGCTAGGGTGCTTTAAATTAAGATCTGGCTGGCTAAAATAGAGAAAAAAAAATTGTTTATAGCTGTTTGGGCTAATAAAATTGGGAAAAATTATATTTAGTCCTTAAGTTTTTATCTTATTTGAATTTAGTCATTGAGTTTCTAATTTCAATAATATGGCCTTTAGGTTTTGTACAAATTTTAAATAGACTCCTATGTCACTTTTTCCTTCAAAATTAATAGTTTGTCATATTTCATGTGTATCTCAATTGACATATCAGCAACCCATATTATTTTCAAATTTACTATAGTGAATTTGTGGGACCTACATTGGGTCCTACAGATCCAATAGTTGATTTGATGGATGTTTAACATATCCTATTTATTTAAGAGAAATTATATTTATACATCTCCATACAACTAAATTTCAAATTCACTATTGAATTTGTGTCACTCAATATGGATCATATAAATCTAATGGTAAATTTGAAAATGAGATGTATAAAAATCATTTCTCTTTATTTAATAAGGATTATTAATTATTAATTATGATTTAGATTAGATTTATTTTAAAATGAGGTTTATCATTAATTGGTATTTTTTATCTTATCCAACTTATTGTAAATGTCTATTTAAAGAGTTAATGAAGTTATAAATGAGTAAATTTATCAAACATTTATGTTGCTTAAGATTTCTTGAAATACCCTAAAGTAAAGTAAAGAGGCATAAGATTCTTGAAATAATCCAACAAAATACTAGCTTTCCACTCGTGTTGCCTATGTGGACACTTGACACCATGACACAACAACAACAACAAACAATAGAAATATGTTAGCTGCACAACAATATTGATGTGTTTAACATTTTTGTTTTTATCTTTAGCTTTTTTTTTTTAAAAAAAAAATGCTGGAAACATCAACATTGTTGTGCCATTATTGTATAAGAGTTGTGTAAATAACATATCTCAAAACAATAATGGCCGAGTTAAGATTTTTCTCATACAGGTCAAATTGATAAAATAATTCATTTTAATTTTTTTCTTAATTAATTAATTACTTTATCACATGCATCTAATATAACTTTAAAAAAAAAACAAAAAAAAAAAACACGAATTTAATCACATGAATCAATCGCTGCTCATCAACACCTTGCAGAGATATTGTTTTAAATAAAATCTTCCGAAATTTATCAATCAAAAAGGACAAAAGAAATTAATTCGTGCCTTAATTCCCTTTGCAGAACAAAAGCATTGAACATGAATCCATATTTTATAATGACAATCATCGAACGTTCAAGATTAATGCATTAACAGAATAAACTCAATAAATAATAATAATAATAATAAAAGAACAATAAAAAAAAACTGCAATAACATAGAAAAAGGCATGCAAAGAACCATGGATGGCCTTACAACTTGGAAAAACAACGTACGACATATCCTAGCTAGCCTGTTGAAGAAAATACAACCTAAACCAACCCTAAACGACATTTTATTTCAATGAATTAAACACCGGCCAACTAAGTTAACTAACAACGTACTCTCACTTTAGTCCAAAGAACCCACGTAACGTGGAGTAACCTGAAACCATATTTGGCTTCCTGACGGCTGTTGACAGTTCAGACAACATCTTTCTCCGACTATGTCGTAGTGCTCTCCCATCTCACAATGAGTGCCTTTATATCGTTGGAGGAAGCAGCAAGTGTTATTTAACTCGCTCCACATATGGAACGTACCACTCGAGCCTGACACACAACCCCCCTCATGAACTATCTCAACAACTTTAGGCAGCTGCAACGGAGGCGGCTTGAAATCAGAGCTCGGCTGGATGCTCGATCCCGGAGGCGGAAGAATAGTGAAAGGACTAGCCGATGAAGATGGTGTAGATGGTGTAGATGGTGAAGACGAAGATGGTGGAGTAGTAGTTGGTGAAGATGGAGATTGGTGATCATCACAACTATCCACCAACCAACGGATGAAAAAAGCTTCAGATTCAAAAATCAAGCTTTCAGAAGTGCAAGCGTCGATAAATTCTCTGATAGCTCCGCAGCATGTCGAGTTTGTGTGAACTTTGTGCCCTTTGAGAGACACAAAGGAATCAAAGTTGAGGCGAACACATTCTTTTATTGTGTGGTCGAAGTCGGAAAGACATTTCAGGTATCCTTCTAGGCTGAGCCCTTTGACTGAGACTGAGAAAGAGAAAATAATGATGAACAAGATTGCCGCAACTAAATGATCTTTCTTCATCATCATGGTTGAAACTAATTTGTTAATGAAGTTTGGTACCTAGAATCGTATTATATATAGGCCATAGAAGATCTCAATTTTGTTATTATCTCAATTTTGTTTTTTAAAATTTAAATTATATGGTGGCAAAATCTGTTAAGAGTAAATAGCTAGTACGTAGCTAACATTTCTCTTTCACAAACTTGTTGAAGATATGCGCAGATTTGAATTGTTCTTGTTTTAGCTGATAGACTTTGCTTATCATGCATATTGCATCATCAAAAACTATCTGATTCTATGAGCTAACGACGCCAACTTAATTGCAATTTGTCAAATTCAAATTGAGGTATATATTTAAAATTAACCTTATCGATCTGCCAAACACTAAAACTTATTGATATTTGATTATTTCAATTTTTCAAATTCTCATTCTTCATCAGATAATAGCCCCTCAACAATTTGCTCATAAAATAAAATAAAAAAAAACAGCCCTTCAACAATTACTTGGCTTCTTTTTCTTTATATATATATATATATATATATATATTATGGGTTAGAGCCTAAGAAATGAGAGGGATGTAATCAACCTTTTACGTTAATTAAGCTTTTATATTTAAATTGCTATTTTAATATATATATTAAAAGAGCAATCTAAATATATTGTTACATATTTTAATTATATGAAATATATAATTGTAGTTATTGACATTTTGGAGAATAACAACTTATTCTATTGAATTCCAATCAAATCCTAAATTAATATCTAGCTGACAAAAAAAGAAAAAAAATTATATGTTACATTTGTATGTTTTCAACAATAATTAAATTTTGTTGAATTGTTTATTTATTTCGTTAGTTATATTATTTAATATTTTTAATCAATTTTTTTTCAACTTTAGTTTTTTTACTCGTAATTTTCTTAAAAAAATAAAAAATAAAAAATTCTTGACCCCTTTGAATCAAAATCATGGCTCCGCTACTATTGTACATAGGTAAACCCTAATCTGACCCATTTAATTAAAAATTTCAAAGCCCTTAATTAAGCATAAGTCTCTAATTTTATATTAGATATATTCATGTGGGGGTTGCATGTCATGTCAAAAATTGCGAATCATTATGTAATGTGACAGGTTCGAGTTGTGTCGAGGCATGAATATAAGAGTATATATAAGTTAACTCTAACCCCAACCATTTAATTAAATGGGTCAGATTCCTCAATTCTAACCCTTTAATTCCATGTTAGGTTCATGTCGGGTTTGCGGGTCATGTCAAAAATTGTCAACCCTAATTAAAACCAAACTCTTTATAAATTATTTCTTTGGAGAGGTGATATCACCAGACGTGGAATTCTAACTTCTGCTTTTGCAGAATCATTGCCTTAGAGCATTCTTAGTAGCATCACCAAAATAACTTTTTGATTATTTTGGTGAGTTAATTTGATGAAATTATATAAAATGACTTTTTAGCAACCTCACCAATTTGGTGGGAAAAATAAATTGATGAGTGAACCGTACTCACCAACAATAGTTAGTAGACTCGCCAAATCAATAAAAAACTATTAAAAATTTCTCTCTTCCTTTTTTTTTTTTTGTTCTCTCTCATGCATCACACATAGTCCATCCCCATTTTGAAAAAGATTATATAAATGGAATAGTAATAGTAGATAGCTAAAATGGTAAGGCTGCTAGGGTGCTTTAAATTAAGATCTGGCTGGCTAAAATAGAGAAAAAAAATTGTTTATAACTGTTTGGGCTAATAAAATTTGAAAAAAAATTATATTTAGTCCTTAGGTTTTTATCTTATTTGAATTTAGTCATTGAGTTTCTAATTTCAATAATATAGTCCTTAGATTTTGCACAAATTTTAAATAGACTCCTATGTCACTTTTTCCTTCAAAATTAATAGTTTGTCATATTTCATGTGTGTATCAATTGACACATCAGCAACTCATTATTTTCAAATTCACTATTGGATTTGTGAGACCTACATTGGGTCCTACAGATCCAATAGTTGATTTGATGGATGTTTGACATATCCTATTTATTTAAGAGAAATTATATTTATACATCTCCATACAACTAAATTTCAAATTCACCATTGAATTTGTGTCACCCAATATAGATCATATAAATCAAATGGTAAATTTGAAAATGAGATGTACAAAAATCATTTCTCTTTATTTAATAAGGATTATTAATTATTAATTATGATTTAGATTAGTTTTATTTTAAAATTAGGTTTATCATTAATTGGTATTTTTTATCATATCCAACTTATTGTAAATGTCTATTTAAAGAGTTAATGAAGTTATAAATGAGTACATTTATCAAACATTTATGTTGCTTAAGATTTCTTGAAATACCCTAAAGTAAAGTAAAGAGGCATAAGATTCTTGAAATAATCCAACAAAATACTAGCTTTCCACTCGTGTTGCCTATGTGGACACTCAACACCATGACACAACAACAAACAATAGAAATATGTTAGCTGCACAACAATATTGATATGTTCAACATTTTTGTTCTTATCTTTTTCTTTTTCTTTTTTTCTTTTTTTTTTATAAAAAAAAATGCTGGAATACAAGGATGGAGGGAGGGGGGGCTGGCAGGGGCCATGCCTACCCCCCCCCCCCCCCCCCCCCCCCAACCAATTTTCTAAAAAAAATAATTTATTAATTAGGTGGAATTTTTTTTTTTAAAAAATATAAAGTAAAAATAAAATTTTAGCTTATTTAGCCCCTACCAAAAAAAATTTCGTCCATTGGCCCATACCCAAAAGAACTTCTGGTTCCGTCCCTGGTTGTATAAGAGTTGTGTAAATAACATATCTCGAAACAATAATGGCCGAGTTAAGATTTTTCTCATACAGGTCAAATTGATAAAATAATTCATTATAATTTTTTTCTTAATTAATTAATTACTTTATCACATGCATCTAATATAACTTAAAAAAAAAAAAAAAAAAAACGAATTTAATCACTTGAATCAATCGCTGCTCATCAGCACCTTGCAGAGATATTGTTTTAAATAAAATCTCCCGAAATTTATCAATCAAAAAGGAAAAAAGAAATTAATTCGTGCCTTAATTCCCTTTGCAGAACAAAAGCATTGAACATGAATCCATCTTTTATAAAGACAATCATAGAACGTTCAAGATTAATGCATTAACAGAATAAACTCAATAAATAATAATAATAATAAAAGAACAATAGAAAAAAACTGCAATAACATAGAAAAAGGCATGCAAAGAACCATGGATGGCCTTACAACTTGGAAAAACAACGTACGACATATCCTAGCTAGCCTGTTGAAGAAAAAACAACCTAAACCAACCTTAAACGACATTTTATTTCAATGAATTAAACACCGGCCAACTAACAACGTACATGCACGTGCGTACAAGCTCTCGATCGAAACTCTCACTTTAGTCCAAAGAACCCACGTAACGTGGAGTAACCTGAAACCATATTTGGCTTCCTGACGGCTGTTGACAGTTCAGACAACATCTTTCTTCGACTATGTCGTAGTGCTCTCCCCTCTCACAATGACTGCCTTTATATCGTTGGAGGAAGCAGCAAGTGTTATTTAACTCGCTCCACATATGGAACGTACCACTCGAGCCTGACACACAACCCCCCTCATGAACTATCTCAACAACTTTAGGCAGCTGCAACGGAGGCGGCTTGAAATCAGAGCTTGGCTGGATGCTCGATCCCGGAGGCGGAAGAATAGTGAAAGGACTAGCCGATGAAGATGGTGTAGATGGTGTAGCTGGTGAAGGCGAAGATGGTGGAGTAGTTGGTGAAGATGAAGATTGGTGATCATCACAACTATCCACCAACCAATGGATGAAAAAAGCTTCAGATTCAAAAATTAAGCTTTCAGAAGTGCAAGTGTCGTTAAATTCTTTGATAGCTCCGCAGCATGTCGAATTTGTGTGAACTTTGTGCCCTTTAAGAGACACAAAGGAATCAAAGTTGAGACGAACACATTCTTTTATTGTGTGGTCGAAGTCGGAAAGACATTTCAGGTATCCTTCTAGGCTGAGCCCTTTGACTGAGACTGAGAAAGAGAAAATAATGATGAACAAGATTGCCGCAACTAAATGATCTTTCTTCATCATCATGGTTGAAACTAATTTGTTAATGAAGTTTGGTACCTAGAATCGTATTATATATAGGCCATAGAAGATCTCAATTTTGTTATTATCTCAATTTTGTTTTTTAAAATTTAAATTATATGGTGGCAAAATCTGTTAAGAGTAAATAAATAGCTAGTACGTAGCTAACATTTCTCTTTCACAAACTTGTTGAAGATATGCGCAGATTTGAATTGTTCTTGTTTTAGCTGATAGACTTTGCTTATCATGCATATTGCATCATCAAAAACTATCTGATTCTATGAGCTAACGACGCCAACTTAATTGCAATTTGTCAAATTCAAATTGAGGTATATATTTAAAATTAACCTTATCGATCTGCCAAACACTAAAACTTATTGATATTTGATTATTTCAATTTTTCAAATTCTCATTCTTCATCAGATAATAGCCCCTCAACAATTTGCTCATAAAATAAAATAAAAAAAAACAGCCCTTCAACAATTACTTGGCATCTTTTTCTTTATATATATATATATATATTATGGGTTAGAGCCTAAGAAATGAGAGGGATGTAATCAACCTTTTACGTTAATTAAGCTTTTATATTTAAATTGCTATTTTAATATATATATATATATATATATATATATATATATATATATATATATATATATATATATATATATATATATATATTAAAAGAGCAATCTAAATATATTGTTACATATTTTAATTATATGAAATATATAATTGTAGTTATTGACATTTTGGAGAATAACAACTGATTCTATTGAATTCCAATCAAATCCTAAATTAACATGCAAGTGACAAAAAAATAAAATAAAATTATATGTTACATTTGTATGTTTTAAATAATAATTAAATTTTATTGAATTGTTTATTTATTTCGTTAGTTATATTATTTAATATTTTTAATCAAATTTTTTTCAACTTTAGTTTTTTTACTCATAATTTTCTTAAAAAAAGAAAAAAGAAAAAAAATTCTTGACCCCTTTGAATCAAAATTTTGGCTCCACCACTATTGTCATAGGTAAACCCTAATCTGACTCATTTAATTAAAAATGTCAAAGCCCTTAAGCATAACTCTCCTATTTTATATTAGATTCATGTGGGGGTTGCGGGTCATGTCAAAAATTGCGAATCATTATGTAGTGTGACAGGTTTGAGTTCTGTCAAGGCTTGAATATAAAAGTATATATAAGTTAACTCTAACCCAAACCATTTAATTAATTGGGTCAGATTCCTCAACTCTAACCCTTTAATTCCATGTTAGGTTCGTGTCGAATTTGTGGGTCATGCTAAAAATTGCCAACCCTAATTAAAACCAAACTCTTTATAAATTATTTCTTTGGAGATCGAGGTGATATCACCAGACTTGGAATTCTAATTTCTGTTTTGCAGAATTATTGCCTTAGAGCATTCTTAGTAGTATCACCAAAATAATTTTTTGATAATTTTAGTGAGTCAATTTGATGAAATTATCTAAAATGACTCTCTAGCAACCTCACCAATTTGGTGGTAAAAAAAAAAAAATTTGATGAGTGAACAGTACTCACCAACAATAGTTAGTAGACTCACCAAATCAATAAAAAACTATTAAAAATTTCTCTCTTCCTTTTTTTTTTTTTCTTCTTCTCTCTCATGCATCACACATAGTCCATCCCCATTTTGGAAAAGATTATATCAATGGAATAGTAATAGTAGATAGCTAAAATGGTAAGGCTACTAGGGTGCTTTAAATTAAGAACTGGTTGGCTAAAATAGAGAAAAAAATGTTTATAGCTATTTGGGCTAATAAAATTGGAAAAAATTATATTTAGTCCTTACGTTTTTATCTTATTTGAATTTAGTCATTGAGTTTCTAATTTTAATAATATGGTCATTAGTTTTTGTACAAATTTTAAATAGGCTCCTATGTCACTTTTTCCTTCAAAATTAATAGTTTGTCATATTTCATGTGTGTCTCAATTGACATGTCAGCAACTCATATATTTTCAAATTCACTATTGAATTTGTGGGACCTACATTGGGTCGTACAGATCAAATAGTTGATTTGATGGATGTTTAACATATCCTATTTATTTAAGAGAAATTATATTTATACATCTCCATACAACTAAATTTCAAATTCACCATTGAATTTGTGTCACCCAATATGGATCATATAAATCCAATGGTAAATTTGAAAATAAGATGTACAAATATCATTTCTCTTTATTTAATAAGGATTATTAATTATTAATTATGATTTAGATTTGTTTTATTTTAAAATTATGTTTATCATTAATTGGTATTTTTTATCTTATCCAACTTATTGTAAATGTCTATTTAAAGAGTTAATGAAGTTATAAATGAGTAAATTTATCAAAAATTTATGGTCCTTATGATTTCTTGAAATACCCTAAAGTATGTTTTAAAAAAATTTTGTTGAATTGTTTATTTATTCCATTAGTTATGTTATTGAATATTTTTAATCAATTTTTTTCAACTTTAGTATTTTTAACTCATAAGTTTTTTATTTTTTATTTTTAAATAAAAAATCTTCATGACCCCTCCGAATCAAAATCTTGGCTCTGACATTTTATATAGGTAAATTCTAATCCGACCCATTTAATTAAATGTGTCGAAGCTCTCAACTATAACCCTATAATTTTGTATTAGATTCGTATGGGAGTCGCAGGTCATTAAAAATTGCGAACCATTATGTCATGTGTCGGGTTCAAGTTTTGTCGAAGAATGAATATAAAAGCAAATAAGTCAACCATAACCTGAAACATTTAATTAAATGGGTCAAATTTCTTAACCTTAACCCTTTAATTCCGTGTTGGGTTCATGTTGGGTTTGTGGTTTATGTCAAAAAATTTCAACCCTAATTTAAACCAAACTCTTTATAAATTATTTCTTTGGAGAGGTTATATCACCAGACATAGAATTCTAATTTCTGCTTCTGCAAAATCATTGTTTTTTGTTGAGCCAATTTGATGAAATTATCCAAAATGACTCTCCAGCAGCCTCACCAATTTGGTGACTGAATAATACTCACCAACAATAGTAAGCAATGTTCACTCACCAAATCAATAAAACACTATTAAAATTTTATCTTCTCCTTTCTCTCTCTCTCATGCATCACACATAGCCATCCCCATTTTGAAAATGATTATTTAAATGGAATAGTGATAGTAGATAGTTAAAATTGTGAGACTGCTGGGATGCTTTAAATTAAGAACTGAATGGCTAAAATAGAGAAAAATGGTTTATACTTATTTGGGCTAGTAAAATTGGGAAAAATTATATTTAGTCCTTAGGTTTTATTTTTATTTGAATTTAGTTATTGAGTTTCTAATTTCAGTAATATGGTTCTTAGGTTTTGCACAAATTTTAAATAGGCTCCTATGTCACTTTTTTCCTCAAAATTAATAGTTTGTCATATTTTATGTGTGTCTCAATAGACACATCAGCAACTCATCTTATTTTCAAATTTACTATTGGATTTGTGGAACCTACATTGGGTCCTACAAATCTAATAATAGATTTGAAACTTACTCAAGATAGGTAAGAGATGGATGTTTAACATATCCCATTTATTTAAGAGAAATGATATTTGTACATCTCTATACAACTAAGTTTCAAATTCACCATTGAATTTGTAGGACCAAATGTGAGTTCTATAAATCTAATGGTAAATTTGAAAATGAGATGTACAAATATCATTTCTCTTTATTTAATAAGGATTATTAGTTATTAATTATGATTTAGATTAGTTTTATCTTAAAATTAGGTTTATCATTAATTGGTATTTTTTTTATCTTATCCATCTTATTGTACATGTCTATTTAAAGAGTTAATGAAGTTATAAATGAGTAAATTTATCAAATGTTTACGTGGCTTAGGATTTCTTGAAATATACTAAAGTAAAGAGGCATAAGATTCTTGAAATAATCAAACCAAATACGAGCTTTCTACTCGTGTTGCGTATGTGGACACCTGGCACCATGACACAACAAACAATAGAAATATGTTAGCTGCACAATAATGCTGATGTGTCAATATTTTTATTTTTATTTTATTTTTTAAAAAATGTTGAACACATCAATATTATTATACAATTATTGTGTAAGAGTTGTGTAAATAACATATCTCAAAACAATAATGGCAGAGTTTAGGATTTTTCTCATACGGGTCAAATTGATAAAATAATTAACGTGTTGAAGATATGTACAGATTTGAATTCTTCTTGTTTTAGCTGATACGCTTAGCTTATCAACACCAAAAACTATCTATGCTTTGCTGTTTGTTGAGAGGCCGGCTGAAATGTTGGTGCACATTGCACAAACAGATAATAGCCCTTCAATAATTCAAATGAATTACTTAGCTTCTTTTATTATTATTATTATTATTATTATTATTATTATTAATGAGAGCCTAAGAAGTAAGAGGTATGTAATCAGACTTTTATGTTAATTAAGCTCTTATATTTAGATTGCTCTTTTAATAAACAGTTTATAGAAATATATAGTTTTTGTTACATATTTTAATTATATGAAATATATAATTATAGTTATCTAACATTATGGAGAACAACAACGATTCTATTGAATTCCAATAAAATTCTAGATTAACGCGCAAATGGTAAAATAAATTGTAAGTTACATTTGTATGTTTTAAACAATAATTAAATTTTTTTTGAATTGTTTATTTCTTCCGTTAGTTATATTATTTAATATTTTTAATCAATCTTTTTCAACTTTAGTTTTTTACACTCATAATTTTTTTTATTACTTTTTTTTTAAAAAAAATAAAAAAAAATAAATTCTTGACCCCTCTAAATCAAAATCATAGCTCCACCATTGTATACAAGTAAACCATAACCTGACCCATTTAATTGAACATGTCAAAGCCCTCAACCATAACCCTTATCTCTTCCTTTTTTCTTTTTTATTTATCTCTCTAGGTCTCATGCATCACGTACACATAGTCATCCCCATTTTGAAAAAGATCATTTAAATATAATAGTGATAGTAAATAGCTAAAATGGTAAATTAAGAACTGAATGGCTAAAATAGCAAAAGACGATTTTTAATTATTTGAGCTAGTAAAAATTGATAAGGCTAAAAAGAAGGCTCTAAATCTGTAAAATTCAAATTTCGCTGACATGTAGCTTTATCGGTTGGATTTGAAACCAATATCGGATCCATTTTTCAAGTGAGTGGAAATGATCATTGGCACACAAAGTACTCACGAATATGATAGATCGATTATATAGCTGATAGAATTAATTGATTCCTACATTTTCTCAAAAACAATTAAATAAATCATCGAGCAAACACTTCAAACATATCCAAATTAAACAATTCAATATATATATATATATATATATATATATATATATATATATATATATATATATATATATGAAGCAAATACAATGAAACTTCATGAATTTATATCCTAAGCATGCAAAAACTGTAATCCAAAAATCACTACAATATGTTTATTATCTTAAAATCCAAACTAATTTAAGCTCATTAGATTGAAGAGCCAAATTAAATATCGGGTAAGAAAAAATACAAATCAATCCATGTGCATAGTAACAAAATGAATCAAGACGTCCATGACGTATTAGTGTGACATGTTAGAGCCAATTATATATAAGTTATTAGATTTACCCATTCCTATCACATATTAAACAAAAGTTTAAGCCGATGGGTAATTAAGTTGAAAATTGGAGGAGTGTATGTTGATTGCATCAACACCTTGTACATGAATCCAAATTTTATAATTAAAGACACTCATCGAACTTACAAGATTAATGCATAGTTAGACTGATTAATTAATTAATAGAACATAATAAACTTTTTATTAAAAAAAAAACTGCAATAACATGGAGAAAGGCAAAGAATCTTACAAGTGAAATAATCACCCACTTAGAAAAACGTAAAACTAATTAATTGAAGAAAAACACAACCTAAACCCTAAACGACATTTTATTTCTCCGACTTTAACCCAAAGTACCCACATAACGTGGAGTAACTTGAAACCATTTTCTTTGTGGGTTTTCAAAGCTGCAGTTCACACAACATTTCTCTTGGACTCTGTCGTAGGGCTCTCCTGTCTCACAGTAGATGCCTTTGAATCGTGATAGCAAACAGTAAGTGTCATTTAATTCTTTCCAATCATGTGCTATGGCCGAGGAGCTTGACCAACAACTCGGCCCTCGAGAAACAATAATTTCAGGCAGCTCCATTGGTGGCGGCACAAATTGTGGGGATGACTGGTTGCCCGATACCGGAGTAGTCGGAGTCGGAGGAATCGGAGGTGAAGAGGAAGATGATGATGATGGAGTTGGTGGAGCCTGCTGGTTATCACGGCCACAACTATCCACCAACCAACGAATGAACAAAGCTTCAGATTCAAAAACTAAGCTTTCAGAAGCACAAGCTTCATCAAATTCTCTGATAGCCCCGCAGCATGCTGAGTTTATGTGGACTTTCTGTCCTTTGAGAGACACAAAGGCATCAAAGTTGAGGAGAACACATTTTTTTATTGTGTGGTCGAAGTCGGAAAGACATTTCAAGTAAGATTGTACGCTGAGCCCTTTGACTGACACTGAGAAAGAGAAAATAACGAAGAACAAGATAGCTGCAACTAAATGATCTTTCTTCATCATGGTTGAAACTTGAAACTAATTTCTAAGATAATTAAACTCGGTAGCTAGCTAGACGCCTAGACTCGTATTATATATAGGCTATAGAAGATCAAATTTGTATTTTAAATTTAAATTAATTATATCGTATCATTAATTAACAGAATTTGTTTTTTAAATTTAAATTATATCGTACATATCATTATCATTCTGTTACATTTTGATATGTATGTAAACAAATGTAATCTTTATACACGTAATCTAGCTATCTCATATCACCATACATGGAATTCAAACTTCTACTTCTCGCTACAAAAAAATAATAAATAATAAATAATAAATAAAAAACAAAAAAATTGATCATTATTGTCGACAAAAATGCTACAAGTGCTAAAGGCAATGCTATTAATCAATAGTGCTTATGTCGACACTAATGAGGTCGGCGCCAAAACTCCAACGCTTTGATCATCAAAGTCGACGCTGATGATTAGCCAACAACCGCTAATAATATTTTGGGTCGACGCTTTAGGTTTTAGAACTGATACCATATGTCGACCCTAATGACTTGAAAATTTTTTTAAAGAAAAAATAAAAAATTGAAGTTTGAATTCGAATGATCTGCAGAATCATTGCCTTATCTGTGAACTTTATGTTGGGTTTGAAACCGATATCTTATATTTATTTTTTGTGAGTGAGTCATTGTCTTCTTTTACTGGAAATGGTCATCAGCACACAAAGTCACGACTGATGCAAATATGATAGATGATAGCTGATAGTTGATTCCTACATTTTCTCAAAAATAATTAAACAAAGCATCAAGCAAACACGTACTTCTAACATATATATCAAAACTAAACAATTCAAAGTACATAAATGAAGCAAATACCATGGAACTTAGGCCCCGTTTGGTTTGTGAAATAAACCCCTGGAATGGAATGGCTATTCCTATATATGGAATAGTCATTCTTTTATTTGGTAAAAGGTCTATTTATTGGAATAGTTATTTCCATTGGAATGCCTATTCCTTTACGAAAAAGAATACTTGTTCCTCTAAAAAATGAGAGGAATAGCTATTCCTTAGAGTAAATGCAATATTTTCAAAAAAAAAATCATTTATTTTATATTTTATATATATATATATTTTAGAAAAAAAAAAAAAAAACCAAAAACCAAACTACCCTTCATTGGCTGGCCAGCCAACCCATATATGGAGCCGAGAGTGGTGCGACCACCCCCAGCGCTTTTAGGGGTGGCTGCACCCACCCCGGGTTGGCTTCGGGGGTACGTGACCGCGGCCACCCCCGACGGGTATTTTAGGGGTGGCCGGCCAATGGGTGGTCGGCCACCCAAGGGTTTTCTTTTTTTTTTTTGTTTGTTTGTTTTTTTTGTTTTTTTTAATATTTGATTTTTTTAAATGTAGGGGTTTTTTAGTAATTTTGATTGGATTCTAATTAAAATATATGAGTTGTTACCAAACTAAAGATTAAAAATAACTATTCCATTCCGCCACCTTCTATTCCTAGGAATAACTATTCTTTTTCCTAATGAAATAGCCATTTCGCAAACTAAACGAGACCTTAATGAATTTATATCTTAACTAAGCAAAAACTATAATTCAAAAATCACTACAATACATCTATTTCCTTAAAATCAAAACTAAGCTAATCTTAGATTCAAGAGCCAAATATAGGGTAACACAAAATTAATGATCAAACTGCCAATTAAACAAAAAAGAAAGCCCAATCTTCAATCTCAGGAAGTTGCAGTCACTAAAACTAAAAGAAAGCCTAATAAGCCTAAACCATAAGCACTAGGAGAAGAAGCAGAGATTCAATTTTCATTTGAAAATCATAAACATACTCCAACGGGATCACATGCAATTAAAAAAATATATGCTTCTGGCATGCAAGGGGCACATGTCACTATTAGAAGTTAGTTTGTAAGAAATTCCTTATAAACTAATTTGTAAGAAATTTATGTCCCATAAAAAATTGAACGAAGTGTTGTAATATTAAATAAATAATTAAATTTCTAATTTCAAATCGATTTAAACTTTTAGTATTTCGAGAAGAGAGGCTGAATTTGAATCTTATTTCGGGTCTGTTTGGGTTTACGATTTCAAAAAGTTCGATTAAAAAATAGCAATTTTAAAAAAATCAATTAAGCATTTGGCAAAATTGCAGTTTGACCTTTAAAATCGCAAGTTAGCCTTTAAAATTTTTCATTTTTTTTTTAAAAAAATACATTGCCTGTGATTTAAAAAAATAGTGTTTTATATTTTCAAATCGCAATTTTTTAAAAACGCAATTCTCAAACAATTCATTTTTTGTAATTTGGTTTAAAATTGTATTTTTTATTTATGAAATCGCAATCTCAAATCCTCCATTCATATCACTTAGGCCTTATTGAGAGGGTTTTCTTTTTTCTTTTTTTCTTTTTTTTTTTCTTTTTTTCTTTTTTTCTAAATATGAAAGCTCCTAATTTTGGGCTTAGAAATTGAGCTTAACGTATTAATTAAATCCTGACTTTACCATTTTGGGCTTCCAAAATATGCACCTTTTGCTCTTTGGGCCGGACAAGTTTCAACAACAATAGCAAAGAGCCTGACTCCAATGCTTATGTATCCTAGTGGGCCTACTGAACCCATCCTAGGCCCAAAGAGAACTCCCAATTATGAAAGTTGTGACAACATCTAATTAGTAGTGCTATACCGGTATGGTGGAATAATTGTTAAATAAAAGTGTGGTTTCTAGTATTACTTCGGAGTATGGGGAATTGAAAATATATTAAAACTATTTACATTTTCAATTTAAAATGTTTTATAATATTTTGTGAAAATTGTTTTATTTTGGCATGTTGGCCTATCTAACCTCTTAAGAGATTGTTTTAATAAGTTCAATAAGTTTCAATAAAAAATAATAATAATAATGTGATTACTCTTAAATGGGATGTTACTATGGTCATTAATTGTTTATAAGTTTCTTTGCGTGGAAAAATACCATATAATCTAATCATTCTATTACTATCTTTTATTATTATTATTATTATTATTATTATTATTATTATTATTATCTACAACTCTTCTTTTACAACTTGTTAACTTGGGTCAAACACATGATTAGAGTGTGAATTTTTTTTTTAGTAGTTGGCGTGGCTCAAATTACATGCTGACTCATGATAGCAAGTTATAAAAGAGTAGTAAATTTAACATTACTCTTCATCTAAACAAAAAGGGAATATAGAGAATGACATATAAATAAGGCCGGGGAAATTACATTTTATCCTTGAAGTATCCACTCATTTGCGTTTTGGCATCCAATGTTCAAAAATTGATGACCAATCCCGCCCCAAAAAAACATATCTCACGTTGGCAAAAAAAATATCATATGTCCATGTTGTCAATCACTTTGGACGGATATCAAGTCACGTGACTTTTTTTTATCAAAATGTTCGAAAATGCCTTGGGGGGTGGGTAAAGTGTCAAAACAAAAGAAGATAAAAAAATAAAAAATAAAAAAATCAATACAAAATAAAAAAAAATAGGGTTTAATAACTTTGACTCCCTTGGTTTAAAGACTTTATTTTTTGACCTCTATGTTTCATTTCGTATCATAAATAGTACCCCGTTTATGGCTAAAGACGAAGATAATAATTCCATCTAACTTCCATCCAAAACTTGACGGAAGTCCACGACCTTGTCCTTAAAAAATAGACACTTGTCATTTGCCTAATTAAAATTAAAAAACTAAAAATACTAAAAACTTTAACAAAATTAAAATATATATATATAAAAATCGACATGTGTCCTAGACCCCTATGACCGATTTGAGGGTGGCCGAACCACCTTTCGGTGAGGGCATTTTCGAACTTTTTGGTAAATCAAAGTCACGTGTCGTACACGTGACTTTGTTTCCATCCAAAGTGACAGACAATATGGACAGATGGTATTCTTTTGCCAACGTGAGATAGATTGGGGGTGAAGAATCATCCATTTTGAACATTGGACGCCAAAACGCAAATAGATTAATACTTCAAGGGGGTAAAATGTAATTTTCCTTATTAATTAATAAATAAATAAATAAAGTGGATGAATTTTTTTTTTTTGAAAACATGGTAGAGGACGGGGTAGAGTTAACAAAATTCAGTTTGACAAGTGTTTTTAGGAGATTCTTTAGGGTTTTATTGCTTTTCTAGAAGCCATTGCTCATGCAAAGATTACTGGTGACCCCCTTTATCTTGTATCTTCCAACCTTTTATCTTCCATTCTTATGGTTGAAAAGTTCCAAGCAATTGTATTATAATTGTATATAGATGTGTAATTTTGCATAGAAAATTCATTACAAATATTTGAATAAATAACTTTCAATTGTTGTTGATGGATATGTCTGAGTACCTGTAGTTAGCAATACTTGAAAATGATATTGTGAATGACTAAGAAGTTGAGAATTGTTTGTGATATCAAACAGAGTAAAGTTAGACCTTCATGCTCGTGGGTTTTGTATCAGTTTTGCTTGTTTACTTGGCCATGAATAACTCCACTTTAGAGAAGGAGCTGCCGTTCAAGTTCTGTGAAAATGAGTGCCATGTGGTAATTTACATTTTAGCAATTGATGTGATTAGTGTCACAAACGTCATAAGTGCCATGTACATGGCACATTCACATCCAAAATGAGAGGTTTCAAATATGATGATTATGTATCAAAATAGAACGGATTAAAACTGAAAAATTGCAGCCATTTATTAAACTAACAATAGAAATATTTTATTCATTTCTTATCCAAATTATAGCAAGAGAAACTCTCTAAAGAGGGTCAAATAACCTAAACTAACTTGCTTCCTAACCTTATTGAGAATAAACTCTCTAAAGAGAACCAAATAACCTAAACTAACTAGCTTCCATAACCTTATTGAGAATAAACTCTCTAAAGAGAACCAAATAACCTAAACATAAACTAGTTTCCCTAACAGATAATTTCAACAGCCAGTCTATTAGTGTCTTTGCAACCAGTAGGTCCAAGGTGGTTTTCTGAGACATCAATGGAACAACTTTCTTTGCCGACACACACCTGTGATTCATGGAAAAAAAAATCAATCAATCCAAAGAGTATTAATGGCAATTAAAGAGAAACTTAGTTTAAAGAATAAAGAGATTAATTACCTTTTGGATGGCTGACAAAGCACTAGGAGACTCACACTGGCCAGCACTGAAAGATCCACAAGCACCTTTTGGTGAACCAAAGCTAGCAAATCTGATTTGGGATATAACACTGCCTCCTTGGCATGACAAATCCAAGGTGTTTCCTTCATAAGCATTTGCACAAGCTGTACCAACAGTGACAGTCTGAAACTTAACATTCCAAGGGCTTCCTCCGAACTCTTCAAACACAACTAAGGTGTTGTCATCGTCTTTGAGAAAATCTCGAGGCACATGGTACCTGAAATTTTCGATATTTAAGAAAATTTTGAAGCACAAGCATAACCAAAAGCATGAAATGATTAAGAAAATTGATTACCATCGTTGAGAAGGCTTCCCACAATTAGTCAAGCATTTACTGTTAGAGTATGTTCCACGATAATCACACGTTGGAGAACACCCATCTTCATTTGCGAGGTAACTTAGCCAATACCTCCCAATGCTCTGGCCATTCACCCATGCATGTCCCTTCCCCAAACCCATCAAATCCACCACAACTGGATCACTCCCTATTGGCGCCTTAAACGTTGTCTAAAACCGGAAAAACATGTTAGGATTATACTAACAAAATGTCGGCTTTGGTTCGTGTCATGTGTCATTGATGCAAACAAGAAGACATGAATGGCATCTTGTGCGCCCATGACACTGAACGCAAGCAATAGTAATGAATGATAAAGTACCTTGTACCAAACAAACATCTTGTTTGTTGGAAGATTATCTCCAATCCACCTCCATCTATGCGAGAGTATAGGATCATGGAGTTGTTGTCGTTCACCGCGCAATCCAATCTTATACGTCCATTTGCTGAAAGCTAGTTCCTTGGTTACATCCTGAATGATATACTTCTGGTCACCCAATTTTTGGGTAAGTTCATCAAGTCTCTCTCTCCCGACCACATTAACCGGACCAGAAATACCAGTTTGCACCAAATCAAAGTTTGCACCGTAATTCTACCAAAATTGAAAAAATAAATTATTGTTAGTTTATGACAAAAAGAAGATTGTTATTATTATAACTTGCATGAAATAATTCACACTTACGGGCAGTCCAACGGTGACACTAAGCAAAGCTATTTCATTCCTCCCAACGTTCAATTTTATTTTACTCTCAAAAGTGAAGCTGTATTTTCCATTTTGAGCATATTGGGATCCTGAGACATACACAATTAGACAATTAGTGAAGTTGGGTGAAAGAAAATGATAACAAAACCAATTGAGAACCATGACCCTGCATTTGAGCTGAGAATGAGAGGGGATCCTCATCCTAAAAAGAGTTATTAGAGAAATTTAAATGAAAATTACCAACATGTCTTCCATTGACGAATGCATGAATTACATGTCCAGCGGTATTTACTTGCAACGTTGTCTCTTTGCCCAAAATTGGGTCAGTATTATTGACATGGAAACTAAACACAAATACATGAAAAATAAGAATTAGATAAAATTAATAAAGGTAATTTTTTTTATTAAAAAAAAAAAAAACAGAGAATTAAAAACCCTATAGATGCATTACCTGGTGATATACCAGAGGTAGTCACTGGTATCATTTGAGACAGCCTTTTGGTCTAAAAGTTGTTCAACGGTCATTAGACTATCTTCAACAATGCCATTTTTGTTGCTATGCTCAAAGCCTTCATCTCTCCATTGCCATTTCAATGTGTAAGGTTCTTCAAAATTATCTGCTACATTTTCCTTCTTCACCATTACTGATGTTTGACTATTAACCTGTCAATAGTTTTATAAAATAATAAATAAACACGTATAATAGTAAACATTGAAAGATTATTCTACAGAAAAGATATAAAGACCACCATTGTCGCTCACCTTAGCAGTGTTGTAGACTTCAGTAAAGCAATCAGGAAGGATGGTGACAGACCAAGCTGGTACATTGTACATGGTGTTCTCGAAGTTGATTGTTGCATCGTCTTTTGAATTTGCATTTCCAAAGAAACAACTTGATTGTCCACCATAACTGTAAATTGTGGCCTGCAATTGCATGCAAAAGAATGTTCAACATTATTACTTTCTCAAATTAATATATTAGAAAATAAATAATAAAAACAAAAAACTCACCGTCATCATATTCCCATATTCAATACTTCTCACAGAACCGTGAGTTAGAACCTTCTCCATCCCTCTTAGAAGGAGATGAAGTTGCTTTAGATGTCCCCACTTTGGTTGGTTCAAGTTCCCTAAACATGTCATAAGGTTAAAGAAATAATAACTAAAAAAAAAAACCTTCAAAATAGGAGTTTTATCAAAAAAGAAAAAGGGTCTAATTTTTATTTATTTATTTTTATTTATTATTTTTTTTTTTTTTCTCTTACCATATTCATCTAGTGGTGCATCGTAATCATATGATGTGGTAATGTATGGACCCCCTGATGTGCGGCCAAAATTAGTGCCACCATGGTACTAGGAAGATGGAAAAAAACCACATTAATTAGTATCAAATTATTAGTAAACTAAATACATCAAACTTGTAAGGGACGGGACAAATTCGACTTGGATTCAGTTTTAGTTAAAATTAAACTCGTTAAAACGAGCTAAACCCTAGCCGACTAGTATGAGTACCAAGTGCATCATACCATGTAATAGTTTTGAAAAGTGCCACCATATTGAAAAAACCGTGCAACAGCAAAAGAAAGGTCTTCAGCGGTTCTGTGTGGATCTTGCAAACCCCAACCCTTGAACCTATGTTCATATAATTTTATTAGATATCCGGTATATGAAAGAAAATGCTACAATATTCTTAATTAGTCAACAAAACTAAGGGATAGATAAAAGAAAAAAATACCAGCCAGTCCAATTCTCAGTCCACATTTTAGGACTATTGGGATTGTTAGGGGTGAATTGATCACAATACCAACCATTGCAAGTATTGATCTGTAAAAAATATAAACAAGATTAATAATTTTTTAAATATATATATATATATATATATATATATATATTAAAAAAAAGGGCAATATTATACAGTATATACCATTGGGGATGGAGCATCCGATTCTTGACACATAACCCAAGGAACACCGATTTGGTAAGATTCAGCCAAAGTAGCACACCATTGAACGTATTCTTTTCCATCATTTCCATACGACCCAATAACATTCCCGTACTCGTTTTCAATCTTTTGATCATGCGAAGAAAAATAAGAAAAAATTAATTAAAATAGGTATAAGCAAAAAAATAAATAAATAAATAAATGAAGAAAAAAAAAAATTATAATTCACAAACCTGAGAAATAATTATAGGCCCGCCTTGTGAAGCAAAGAGATTCTCATGTTTCATCATGTCTACAATCACCGTCGTAAAATTTGACATCTCGTTCTAATATATTTGAGGAGGTTGATTAAATTATTGTTATTATAAGAGAATTTAATTTAATTATAAGTATCAAAGTTTTTAGATTACCATAAACACATCATTTTTGGTCCTGAACTTGATGCCTGGAATGTTGTGCAACCATACTGGAAACCCTCTGGCGAGATTTTAAAAAAAATTAAATTAAATTAAAATTAAAATAAGAGAAAAAAAAAATAAAGATAGAAAAAAAAATTGACATATTTAAAGTTAATATAATTAATTACCCGTAATTCCATTCTGCACAGACATATGGCCCAATCCTAAGAACGGCATAAAGTCCTTCATCTTGTATGGTTTTGAGAAATCTTACAAGGTCAAGATTTCCTTTGAAGTCATACTAAAAAATATAAATTAAAAAAAAAAATGTCAATTATCATGATTTCTATTTATAAAACCAAATAATTGGAAATTAATTATTATTTTAAAAAAAAAAAAAAAAGAGAGGGAAGAAATAGAGAGAACCTGACGACGTTGAGCTTCATGAGCATTCCAAAAAACATAAGTCTCAATTGTATTTATCCCACCCTCTTTTGCTTTTTTAATCAAGGATGGCCACATCTATAAGCAAGAAATAAGTAAATATAATTAGTACGTAAATATCTAAATAATAAAAACAGTCCAACTATATACCATCCGGGCCGGGAAAGTATAGCTCTATATATCTCCCGATTCTAAAATTTGTGCATAATTTGAGACGGAATAGGGACGGTTCCCCTAGTCAGGTCTTTGCATATATATTGTGACGGTAAAAGCAAACAATATTTTAGAAAAGAAAACATTAATTAGAAAAGAAAATTAACATTGTAGCTAGATATGATCAGAACTTACTCCAGGAGTACTGCGGGGATAATGAATTGAACCAGACAATAGAATTCTCCTTTCTCCATCGATAGTAATTGCTCTTCCATCATGTGAAACATTAAGGGCATGGAAAGAAGGTAAACTGAAGAAAAAGAAAGCAGAGATCAATAAGAAAATAGAGGCCATCGTTGCAGAAGAATTAAAGTAACAATGGGATCACGAAATAGAATGTGAAAATAGAGTTCATGATCATGACTTATTTATACAAGAGTTGAAGTAATTGAATTGGATTAAGATTAGAGAATTATAGTTAATCTAAAACAGTTACTCATCATTCATGTAATCTATAATGCGACATCTTTCATCATTATTGGATAAAATTAACTGATAATCCAATTCATGTCCATCTAGAAGACTAGAATGAGATAAAAGAAAGAGATCATTGAGATGAAGAATACCTCTCTATCTCCATATCCAACACCAATGCTATCTGGGCCAAACTCGATCGGTGCCCATACAAATATAAATTTGTTTTTTTGTCTATTATTCTGACAAAGAGGAAAAGGATAAATTCTGGTTACATAATTTTTGGTAAATTATCCTTTTCATTCAAAAAGTTTAATTTTTAATTAATAAAATCTTAAAAACAATAATAATAAAAAAAAAAAAAAAAAAATCAGAATGAATCACATATAAAATGACAACTTATATGATCGAAGTAATGATTTGGTTATATTGCATAAAATACAAGCGATTGACTTGTGAAACAAATCCCACTCGAAGTATGATACAAGATTACAAGTAATTCAATACTTGAAGGACACATTTTCCTCTAAATTTGGTTAAATGAATTTCTTTTAATCCAAAATATATATTAAAATGATTTGTGTTTAAAATGCATTTGATTCTTCAAACACATGTTGACATGATAGTGTTAACCCACCTTTGTTTTTTTTTTTTTTTTTTTTTGTGTGGATTGACACTGTCACGTCGGCATAACGAGATAGTATAGGATAAAAACGTGGTTTATAGCTTGAAATGTGGATGCATTTACATAGAGTACTAATGCTAGAAATCACACATTTATTCCACAATTAATCCTAACCAACTGTTTGGATTTTATTTTTTTTAACAATGTGACTGATTCAAGTGTTTGTTATGACTATCACGTCAACATTTTGAGATAGTTATAGATAAAAATATAGTCTCTAACATTACCCATTTACATATCTCATTCGATCCAATTGGAGAAAAACTTTTTCCATATTAGAATTGGTGTTTAATAAGATATTAACAGGATTAATGATAAGCGCTCACAAAGAATGCAACTGTATTTCTGTCTTCAAGTACTTTGAATATAATTAAGTATGTAAGTAATATATTTATTAGACTCTTATATAGCTGTTATACAACTAGATAACATGACAATAACAATTAATATATTATTAGATTAGTATTTCAAAAAAAACAAAATGTCATCCAGTTATATAGCAATTATACAGAAATCTTTTAAATAGAATTACTTTTGTAAAAATATGCAGTTTAATAAATTAAGTTGAAGATTGTTTATTAATTTTTTTAACTTGACAAACTTTGTACTTATTATTATCACCCTAACTTTCATAAAATTGTTTTATATATTACTTCGTGGTGGTATAGTTATACTAGCCGTTCAAGGCTCTTAGGATTCTTTTTTTAATCACCTAGATTATATACGAGTAATGTAATTTAATACTTTTGTATATCTACTACATCATTAAGCTGTATTTTGTACATGAATCTACTAAACATAATTATTCTATATATATATATATATGAGATATAATACGTTTACAACTTCGGTACAACTCTAACAATTTTTTTTTAAAAAAAAAAAACAAAAATCAACTATTAAATATGTAAGACCCACGTGTAGAAAAGCAAATCCAATGGTTAGTTTGAAAAAAAAAAAAAAAAAAAGTTGTTGGAGTTGTACCACATTGACCACGTCGCAACTTTTTCCCAGCTAGCTTTAGGGTTTGTTTTTTTAAAAAAAAAATAAAATAAAAGTTGTCATGTGAACAATGTGGTCAAGAGTTATGTCTTGAAGTGACCATGTATCATAGCTCATATATATTATAAACAAATATTGTGTTTATTTTATTAAAAATGAATGCGAGACAGACAATGTATCATAGCTCATATATTATAAACAAATAGTGTTTATTTTATTAAAAATGAATGTGAGACACTCTGTTATGTGAAAATGCATATAATCGGTTAATTCTATACAAAATACATGTGAAATTTTATGTTATAAAGACAAATATCGGTTAATTCTTTTATCTCCTTTTTTATTTTTTTCCTGTTTCCTCCTTCATCTTGGAGAGAGCGAAAAATCTGCTTGTGTGGCAAGAGGAGGGACAGACAAGGATTCACTGCATATTCCATTTTGTTCTAATTCATCAAATTTAGAGAAGGTAAAAACCATATTATTAAGTAATTGGCCACATTTGCAATGATCAATATCACAATATCAAAAATCAAACTGTTCCAGTGATGACCCTTTCTATGTAGCACAACTGTCAACTTAGTTGCAGGACAAAAGATGGAGGTTACTTTGAAGAACTGCCAAACCCTAGGAACTGGTCCACAAGTCTTGCTACAGAGTTGGCTAGGCTGTCAGCTGCTTCTTGCGTGGATGCTTCTGCATACACACGTATCACATCCTCGGTACCTGATGGTCGTATGAAACATCGGCCTTGAGGGTATTTTGCTGCATTATTGATTAAAAAAAAAAAATCTCATTAACAATTAATCATGGCTTCATCCCACTATAATATTGGAGAAATCAGTAGTTAAAGAAGTTATGATTATATCAAACCCTCATGAAACTATCCAGGACCAGGATTCCTACATGTGCAAGTTTTTCTAGCCATGCAGGGCCAAGGGACACGGAAAACACACACTGTCATGACCTTGGGGTATATATGGGTAAATTTATGTCTTGTATTCTATAGTTGAAATCTTGATAGTAGCTTAAGTGCGCTTGGATTGTCTAGACCAATGATTATATTGACTAATCATGATGCATGACCAAGGATTAATAACATCATATCAGTTTTATTTAAACCAGTTATCAATAATATGTTATTACCGGCCTCAGCATTAATGGCTTCTTGAATGCCAGGGGGCCTCACGACCATAGTTTCTGCATTCGCTGTGATAACAGCAGTTCTGTCCACAACTTTTACCTGACAGCATAGGAAAGGCAATGGGATTCAATTTCTGAACTATAATAACAATAACAATAGAACAATTATATTTCATTGTAAAGATGCTAATGTAAGCTATAAAAAAATACATCCCTGTTCTTCAGGGCAAATTCCCTCCTCCGGCATAAAAATATTGAAGGAACATCAAACTATATAAAGGACCATGCGACTAGAAGCAGAATACAAGAAACTCTAACTACTAGGTACCAGTACACCTTTGTAGATAATGTCACTATTAGACAAGCTCTACTGGTTTTGATGAAAGCCATCAGACAAAAACTAAACTTTGTTATCATGACATGATCTGGTCTCAAGCAGAAGATGCAGCATGTAAAACTTGTTACATAGTGAGCCCTGTCCAAACATAAGCATGTGGAACTTGTTCCACCCCAATGTCCAACATCAAGTAAAGCACACATGATTTCCAACAAATGGGGTCAGGTTTTGTTGAGTCATCAAGGAGAAAGCAGGATTCATACTTAACTAAACAAATCATTATCCCAACAACTTGAGGTTTACTGCAATAAAACTTTTTCACAGTTCTGGCCTACATATAACCATGGCACGGGATATATGATTGACTTTCTTTTCTTTTTTCAAATCCTTTGAACTATTCACATTTCAGTCTTTCCAATTAAAGTTGGGCCAATTTAAACAACTCTGATTTGCTAACTTCATTAATCAGTCCACATCTGTTGCAGCCAATCCACTTAACAAAATATGTTTATTATAGCATGTCAGGGTCTTCCCTTGTTCCTGATCCAGCTCAACATCCGTTTTTTCCCCCAGAATTGGGTATGCTATGACATGGCTGGTCAGTCTCACAGCCATCATCTATTCAGTCCATTTAACTTACACATGGCTGAACACACTACGTGAATCACCCTACCTTGTTTATGTACCCCTACTAACTTTAGTTGTTTGCTCTACCTTGTGCAGCTATTGGAGAAGTTTGAGAGTAATGGATTTTATCTAGGAAAAGTAGTGGATGAGTTAATTATATTATTTTACCATTGAAATTAGAAAGGAAGATTTTCCAATGAGTGACATGCATAGATAGAGATCTCTTTTTTGATAAGAGATCTCTTCATGTATGATTCTGTAGATTAACTCAATAATGTATATTTATGTTATTATACATTATATACGTTATTGAGTATATAAGTTTTGAGGACCGTGAGAGGACTTTAGAGGAGATTAATCTATATTTTTCAACACATTGTATCTTTAGACAACTGCTTTTGTTTATCTTTTAGTGATTAGTTATTATGATTTTTTGATTACTTTTTTAAAAATAAAAAATAAAAAATCAATATCGTATATTTACATGTGATTATTTCTAAGCACCATTGAACTTTTGCATTTCGCTGTTTATGTTCATAATTTGGCATCTTTTTTCTTCTTTTTTTCTTTTGTCAGGTAACAAAAACAGGGGATTTTGTTGGGGTGGAGATTTTTTTCCTCTTGTTAACCTCTACAAACCATTGAGGAAATTGAGACATTTCTGAAAATATCCTAAATCCAAAATCATGTACTTGGCTAGTTTTTTTTTTTTTTTTTTCTACTCTTTTTTGGGTCTGAAGGTACTTGACTCGTTTAGAGGAAATAATCCTAGCATGTCCGTTATTTTTAATTAAATATGTTTCTAAACCATTTCCATTCAGACGCTAAAAAGATTGGAGATCAAATTAATCTTCCAACACCCATGTCAATTAGAGAACAATTAAATCTCTTCATGGTGACAGAAAAGGATGTTACAATTATTCTTCATAAATATTAACACTGAAGAATTTGGGACCTCTTCTTTTCTTTTTCTTTTTTTTTTAACAAAACTACAATCTTTTATTTTCAGCATATGCGTGAATATTTCATACTAGACCCTAAAGTTAGAACTGCCAATTATGTACATAAAGCTCAATTTGATTATTATTTTTTTTTTTAATGATGAGGAACCCCTTCAAGGCAGGGTCACTTCATGTACCCACCCCTGTCAGGTAAACCTCGGACCCATGTAAAGCGCTCTATTTGAATTTTAGAATCAACAATTTCCTACAAAGAGCTCATCTAGAGCGTGGAAAAAGGAAAAGCACATTCACCTTCCAATTTCAGGATAACAAGATTATCTTCATCGAAAGTGATCAAGAAAACTGACCTTAAGCTGCCTACTCGGTAGATCCTTATAAAGCTCACTCCATCTCTGTATTGACCAACCCATATGTTGCAAAATGGCCTCCACCAAGAGCAACCCACTCAGAGCATCTCCAACTGCTTGGTTAATCAACTTACTGACTGCCAATAGTCTCAAAGCAGCCTTTTGCTGTTCTGAACCTGAATCAAACAACGAAATAATTCATGAAGCACATCACTTAATCAACATATTAGGACTGCTACAATGGATGAAAATGATGTAACCTTTAGATACTGAAGAAAACTCCCCACATCTGGCCTCTAACCAACATAAGAAAGATTCTGAGAATAGGATGGTTCCATGGCCATTAGCCTCAAAATAGATCCCAATATCATACTCAGCTGCTTTCTCGTGCAAGTATTTGACTCCTGTTGGAGTAAACACAACTTCTAAGCCCAACTTTTTGAGGTAATCTGTGGATGCTCCATTCGCATATGCTGTCTGTACAACACCAAGACGAGCATGATAAGTACTGCTCATATTTTCACCACCCTCCTCGCTGAAAGTGTTTAGTTGCTCTTTGATGAAGATAGCAAACAAAGATAATATCTTGTCCCCATCAACAAGATCAATCTTATTGCAACTTTTTGATGGCACAGAAAAATATACTAGTCGATCAGCATCCCCATCTAAACTAGCACACCTGAAATACTAGAACCAACGACGAAATTAAACCCCAACTCACATCAGTCATTGTCATACTAAGCATCAAAGATAATTAACTAATTGATAAATTTTCAAGTTTGATTCGTGTCAAAGTCAAATTAGAAAAAAGGAATACCTTTATTGTACCGTTGACAATCAAGAATCATTTACTATCAAACAAGGAAGAGATGGCTGACCTTAGTCCTACGTCCTGGGAACCAAAGCTATGTGGAGCAAACTTCTCCTTCTGCACGTAATCAGCACCAACACCTTCATTGAGCACACCTCCATCTTTCCCAGAATTACGAATCTCAACAACCATACCATCCAACATTTCCCTTAAAACCTCAAGCTTTTCTCCACCCACACCATTAGCCCCATCAACAACCAATCTTTCATCCACCTCACTTATCTTACTTCCACTTGGGATCAAATCAATCAAGCACCTAACCAATAATATAAACTCTATAGCGAATGCCCATAAAGACTAATATCAAACAAATCATATTCACTTTTATCTCAAACAAACCTGAATGAGCTCGATAGTTGTTCAAAATAATCAAGTTCTGATGATTTCTTGCCCTGATTTCTCGCACGCACCATCCAATGTAGTTGTGGGGTTGTAACAATTCCCTTATCAATGGCAACCGCTCCAAGAATTGAACTGATTCCCTTCAACCAAACTTAAAGCATAAGCAAAACGTACTTAATGCAATAGAAACATCCATTTGTACAAAGCTCATAATTATTAAGGGGAAAGAGGCTATGTAGTACTTGTTTAGCAGCTTCAAGTAGAGACTCTCCACTAGGCCTCGTGTCTCTCCCCAACAATATCTCGGGCCGCCTCACTCCCTCCAACGGGATGTTTTCCTTCTCCACAAATTCGGTTATCAACTGTCCCCACAAAAGAAAATAAAACAACATAAGCATAGTCCACTTTTCGATACAGGCATTCCAAGTAAAATCAAAAAAGACGTACACCCCCTAGACCTACTTTCAGGAGCTAATCCTCACCAAAAAAAACCCCAATTCAACGTTAATTAAAAAAAATCCTCCAAATTAGTATCTTTGAGTCTCTAACCTTCCATTTGTTTAATACCCATTTAGCTTCTTACAAAAGAAACCCACAAAAAGTAGTAAATTTGGAATCCTCAACTCTTTCTAGAAAATGTTACTTCCATTCAACCAAAAATATTTATAACAAAACAACAGCGTATCACCCTTTCCAGCTAAAATTATCATTCTCTTTGTCCCAAACAAAATGAGATCCTTTGTACATAAATACTTGAACATAAAGAAGAGAGAGTGGGAAAGAGAAAGACTTGGAGGAGGTGCTGGGAAGTGGGGGCATTGGCAAGGGCGTCAGCGAAGGGCTCCCAGCTCTGGGACAGCATTCCACCACTTGGGTCAGCGATTTTGACTCCGTTATCCGAGACCCTATTATGCGAGGCCGTGAGCATCACCCCAATTACCGACCCCTCCATCTTCAGCGACCTCAGCGCCGCTAGGATCCCCACCCTGTACACTGTCGATCCCAGCAACGCCGCATCAGCCCTGAATCCCGCCGTACCGTATAACAACCTCACCCCTGCAAAAAAAAAAAAAAAAAAACACATACATACATATATGCATATATATTTATAGATCATTTCATTATCATCAAGTTTTGAGATGGGTTTTGTGTAATACAGAGAGAGAGAGAGAGAGAGAGAGAGAGGAAATGAGGAACCTTGGGGAGGAGGGAAGCGAGAGGAGGAGCTGAGGAGGAGGGAGCGTTGGTCTTCGTTCATGGTTGATGATCAGCAATGGTGGTGGTGGATTGTCTCTCTGGTTTCAACGGCTACGCACTGGGCAATTAGGCAACGTCCATTTGATGATCTACTGTGCCTCCGTCAAACGCAATGTTTTCACTATTTTTTTTCTTTTTCTTTTTTTAAATATTAATGAAAATTCATCCGTCAAATCCAAAGGCTATTTTCGTCATTTTGTCAATCCCCAATCCCCAATAGTATTTAGTAAAACCCTAAGCCCCCCATTCACTCACACGGACACGCACCATATCCAAGCTATGGGTCTTCTCTCTTGGTTCAAAGGCAAGCCACAGCAACCCGACTCGCAACCCAAACCCGCGGAGAGTCCGAAAGCGAAACCCGCCGCAGAAGTGCCGGGCATGCACGGAGCCGTGGAGGTGGCCCGACCCGCTGACATAACGGTGTTCGAATTCGGGTCGGTGGCCGCCTCCGCCGACAAGGTCACTCTCGCCGGCTACTGCCCCGTCTCCGACGACCTCGAGCCCTGCCGCTGGGAGATCCTCCCCGCGAGTGCCTCCGACGCGCCACAGTTCCGCGTGGTCTTCTGACTGAGAGCTAGAGAGTGTCTCTGTGAGAAAGAGTCTTATTTTATCTGTAAGAAGAAACAGAAACTTAGAGAGACCCTTGTTGTGAGTTTGTTCGTTATATATGTGAAATTTGAAAAGGTTTCTGCATATAATTTTGTTAGAAATGGGTTTTTCTTTCTGCTTTTTTAACTATAATTTGTTTATCCAAAATGGGTTTTTGGTAAATCAGTTTGTATGCGTTTGTTCTTGATTAGCTTAGTTTGACGCATGTTCTTGTTAAAAATGCGCTTTATTTAGTTTAGTTTTTTGTGCTTTCTAGAGCTAGACTGGTTTGAGATAAATTTGTGTACTTTGTGGTTGAAGGGGTTGCAAACGATTTACGTTTTGGTTATGGGTTTCTTGGATACATTTGTTTCATTGGAATGATGTTGTGGTTGGGTATTCTCTGTTGCAAGTGTTTTTTATAACTTGCACCATTGACATTGAGCTTCTTTCTTGCTATTCCTTAGGCTTAGGTGTATAACAAGAAGTGTAAAATACTTGAAGTATGATTAGGATTTTGTTATCTGCACTATTCCTTTGATAATTGAGAGGGTTTTTAGATAATACATTTCTGTTTTAGTTGTCATAAGTTGAATGGTTACTCTAACAGTATGGTTGATAATGGTTTTGAAAAGTGTTTATGCTTTTGATTTGAAAAAGTGATTTGACGCAATATAGAAGTTGAGTATCTTGTTGGTGGGGTTTACATTTTAAAATGCTTTGTGTTCCGAATTGTTTGTTAATTGTTTTGAAAACAAAAAAAATGTTTTTTAACATGTTACCAAACGAGGCCTAAATCGTGTAGGTAGGTTAATATTAAGCTGCATTTAGTTGATTTGAGTAGAAATCTTGTGCAGTTTTGGCACTCCATATCCAAGAATTAGAAGTGTTATACAGACAATACAACAATTTTTCATGTTTGTTCTCATAAGCTAGTAAAAGTATGTGGTAATAACTCCTTGTTTCCTGACTGTTTTACAAGCATAATGCTTCTTGATGAGTATTAATTGCTTTGCGGCTCTTCTCAGATTCAAGGATGTGATGAAAATGATTCAAATTATGTGGTTTTGATAGTGAATTTATATTTGTTTCATGATAGATTAGAGATGGAGATATGCATTGGTGAAGGCCTTTGGTATTCTCCAATCATTAGATGGTCCTGTCATAAGGATCGGGATCCTCTCGTGAAATAGAGAGAATTCATTTCATAGTCTATACTAAATTTTTCAGATCTAATAGTGTAAACCATTAAAATGAACTGTGAAATAGATCTCACTACACTTGTATCATTTATGTGCCTATACTGTTGGCTAGAGCCTATTCGCACCCTAAGTCCTGATTAGGGCATTGGAGATCTGAATTTTGATTTGAATTATGCTCATTGTTAGACATTCCATCCATATAAATACAACCAAAAGAAACAAAAATCCTTCCAACAACAAAAAAAAAAAAAAAAAACCGATGACTATATCATTAATCTTTCAGGTTCTCTCATAAATTCCATCTCAAATCACCATGGCAGTCGCTTTCTCTAGCAACTTAAAGAAAAGAGATGGTGACTTGACTATGAATATGTGCTCATTTTTTAATTACAGTTTTCGCTAATGTAAACTGGAAAAATAATAATAATAATAAGTTACAAATGGCACACCAAAACAAAGCTATGAGGTAAACGGTTAGAAAAAATTTTCCACAAAACTTGGAACATTACATAGTGCATTAGTTTAGGTACTTAACTTTGAAAGGACTCAAAACCATCAGTCCATATTCGCCCCTAATTGAGCAATTCCTCTTTAACAGTCGGTACTTCCTTAATGTCAGCTGAGTTAAAATCATCTTCCTCTTCCTCTCCCTCTTCATTTGCTTCTCCATCTCTCAACATTTTCTGATCCCGAGCTTTTTCATCCCATTGTTGCGAATTTTCCTTCAATAAAACATAAGATAGTATTGTACCAGAATCTGTCCCGATGTTTCCATCAGAAAAGCCTATATGCTTAAAGCAAGAACAACTATGAAGCAAGAAACTGACAATATGCCATGTAGACTAAGAAAAACCTTTCCAACGCTATCATCACAAGAGCATTTGCAAGCATACCAGTAAATTCATTCACTAAGCTCCACCGAGCAAGAATGTATTTTATAGATATGGTTCCACCATAAGAAAGGCAACTTGCAATGCTTAACTGAACCAAGTCGAGATACAGACATAAACACAATGCACCCCCCACACACACACATCAGCAAATTCTTTTGTTATATCAAGTTTCAAAACCAAAAACAAAAAGATTAGCATATAAAATACCAGCAAAAAGAAACCAACAGAAAGAAGTGCTGAACTAAAATGAAGAATAGCAAAAAAGAATGAACAATTTCTTGCTTGAAGCATATAAAACCCAATTGCAACACCATGCAAGAATGAGATTGGATGTAGAAGCAAACTCATTTACTTTTCTACATAAGTTGCAAAAGAAAAGAACCAATTCTATGTTATAAACCAGACAAAAATGTCTTCATAATTTGCTTAATATAAACAAACTAGAATTAAACCCAAAACAAGGGGAGGGGGGAAGAAGGTTATGATACACCTATACCAAGTTGGCAAAAATAAATCTTAAAGCTTCATCTTCTACACTTTAATTCCCCTACATGATAGTCAAAGTGAAAATTCTAAACATCTCACTAAATCTAACTTAATTCCTATATTTAATTCCATATTTGATATAAATGCAACATCAGTACTCATGCCTAGTGTCATGGTGCTCCTATTTTAAGCACCATTTTGGGAACCATGAGGCCTGGAAGAACACAATATATAGAGCAGCTAGGTTGTGCTTACATAATTAATGCATTATGATGAGTTGTACCTTAGGCATTTAAAATTTGTGGCATTGAAATACATCTATGGCACAGCTGTGTAGTGAGATTGTTCTAGAAAGCAGTTAAAGTGGCAAAGTTGTACTTGCCCACAGTTGATGGCTAAGTAGCAAATGGTTTCAAACGACAGTGAGAAGTCAAGGGAGAATAGTTTGTTGGCCCAAAAGCCGTGTTTTTCACCCATAAGCTTTGTCAACGAAATCACTCCTTATCATGTGAAGAAGTATGATACATATCGGTGATTGGCGAAATTATATGGAATCCACACTATATGAATTAGAGTGCTTGCCTCACCATTGAAGTGGTCAAGATTCATGTAATAGTTCAAATTATAACATAACTTATTTGCTTGCTCAAATTGAAAAGAAAGAGGTAGTTTGATATCAAATTGAGACAATTACCCTGTCAAAGTAGGGTGCAGTCTCCGGAGGAGTCCTCCCATCTGGAGTGTCCATAATCCTGTCGAATTCGTTGTATAAATAGGCTGACAATGTCTGCCCCTTGTCCATCTTCTGACCATTTATGTTCTTCTGAGCATTCTCAGCTTCCTAAGATCAAGAGCCAGCCATAAACAAATTAGACAAAAAAAAAAAAAAAAAAAAAACAAAGACAAACTTCACAACTAGAATATCAAAAACTAGACTGGTGGGGGTTTTTTCTTTTTCTTTTTTTGCAGAAGTACTTGAGAGTTTTTTGTAGATACACAATTCATTGCTACCTCTAAGATGTTGCTTCAAATTACATTTCGTTTCCACACAGAAAAACCTATAACTAGAGTAGAGTTCAAACTCAGAGCACATATTCTGATACGAAGATAAATTTCTAC
The DNA here is from genome assembly GCF_958979055.1 of Alnus glutinosa. Classification (NCBI taxonomy): domain Eukaryota; kingdom Viridiplantae; phylum Streptophyta; class Magnoliopsida; order Fagales; family Betulaceae; genus Alnus; species Alnus glutinosa. The sequence continues at coordinate 23,905,169 of NC_084898.1, read as the reverse complement.
TTATCTGATGCTAATTAGTAAATTTAATTATTTAACCATTATTCTAACACACATATTCAGAAATACTTGGCTGTAGGACCAATTGGGTATCCTATCCAAAGAAAAAAAAAAAAAAAACACAAAAATACTTTATATTAGAAACAGAGAAAATAGAAATTAAAGAAAACCAAGTACCTTGCGGGTGTTATAGTCGATGAAGCAATAACCTAAGTTCTGCTGGGTTTGCCGATTGAGGGCCATCGAGACCCCATCTTTCTTAATCACACCGTGCTTGCCACAGTTCATCTGAACCCAAGATTCAAGCTTTTCCACTTCGCCAGCTCCGACCACTGGAAGATTGTCCACCACAACAACGTTGTTGAAGAGACTGGTTCTGAGCACCCATTCGTAGTTATACTCTTCATCGTTCGGTGTGGCATCGTTGTCCGGATGTGGGTGTGCGGAGTCTAAGCTGAGTGACGCGAGGTCGTGGCCGAGTTGCTCGGCTTCTTTGGCTTCTATGCTTTCCATGGAGCCGAGTTTAAGGTGTATGTAATAGCCTTTTTGTAGTAGCCCTAAGAAAAGGGAGTTTTTTTCTCTTTTTTTAGGATTTTTGCTAATTATTTCTTTTCTCTTCTTTTTTCTTTTTTTTTTTCTTTTTTCTTTTTTCTTTTTTTTTTTTTTTTTTTTTTTTTTTGTGAATCAACTAGGTTGATGTAATATGTAGATTAGAATGGGTCAGATTTGGTGGTGTCTGATCCTTACCATCCCTTGATAGGATGATTTTAAGGTAAAAGTTTAAACCCCACTGGGCTGTGTGGGGGTGAAAGTTTTGAAATATACTTAAAATGATATTATCAATTTAAATTTTGTATTAATTAATAAATATATTTTAAAAATTTAATAGTGAATTAATGACAGTCATGGTAGTGATAAGTATAGAATGTAGCATTGTTCATAACATCGGTATAACAACGATGAAAACAACAATGATAATAGTGGTAGTGACGGTGATAGTGATGATGATAAAAGTGATCGCCACAAAGATAATAACGTGACGATATTACAGTAACAGTTTTAGAAGAAATCAATTTTGAAACTTTTTAAGTAAAATCTCTTTCTTAAAATGACTCATCCAAGGGTAAGATTGAGCTCAATGCAATAGGGTTTTATACCCTAGTGACTAAACTTGACCAAGTTGAATAAATTAATTGTTAAAGTAATACTTACTACTAATGCTATTTATGAAAATTCTAGATTTTATAACCGTTAACAAGTCCTAAAGGTGCCAATTTCCTACCTCCAACTAGGACTTCAATATATCCAACTGAATCCAACCTATTCTTTTACCATGGATATCGAGAAAGAAACTAAAAGACAGTTCATCATCATTTCACCCCAGAAATTTGAAGCAAGAACCTTTCTGGATAACATAATATGGAAAAAGAAGGGATAGCTTTCTTGTTGTGATAAAGTCAGTCTTTCTGCAACAAAATGCTTTAAAACAGTTCTGTTGAAATAAAGGAACTCGCCACCACCATGGAAAAAAAAAACATCACCCCAAATCGACTAAGGCAAAGCTCAACAAATCATGAAACAAAAATCCTCGCATATGGAGCAGAGACTGATACTTTTTTACACAAATAGAGGAAGGCACCTGGAGAGCCATATTCTCAAAGCACACTGTAATCATCTTCACTATTCATCCCAATGTAACAAATTATGGCTAATACAAATATGAAAAAGGATGAGAACTCCATGGCCAGGGCTCCCCAACCAATAACACCAGCATGCTTTAAGACGGCTGGTATGGCAATGCTTCCAACAGTTGAAGCTCCAGTCAAGAACTTAGTCGCATTCACCCAGCTGTTTCATCATTACATAGGAAGCAATTATATAAGTTGAATGAGATTTCAATAATTCACCAAAAAGTCTTCTTTCGGGTTAGTTTTAAGAAAGGACATACCCGTTTTCAGATTCAGAAAATAGAGATGAACTATTAGATCCCGCAAAAAACAGCAAAGGCATGGGAAGAAGCACATACATCAATACTGCAAAAGAAGTGCCGACATTACTGTCAGTGCATATTTTCAAAAGAATAAGCGAAGAGGACCAACACTAACATAGAAGAAGTCTCAAGCCTTCCCCATTCCATTCTAAGGAAATATTCCAGAGTTAGTAACATTTATCCAATTGAAGAATCAAAATGGAAACAAAAAGCCTTACACACTCACAAGTAACAATCATATCAACATGCGCAGCAAAGGAAAATTACCAAACTGATTAATGAAACCAAGGAAAAAGGATATTCCCACACATACGCAAGTTACAAGCAACAACGACACAGATACATAGATACATACCCTTTCTGCTTGCTCGCAAACAGTACCTTATTCAAGATTAGAAAGTATAAACCTAGGATTAAGTATTTTGAGTTGAACTTGACCACCTCCGATAAAGTATTTTGTATCCAATGTTTATACATTCCTACAGTTGCACCTAGTCATTTAGGGTGGGACCATTCTGGTAAACAGGCAACCTAAATCCTTTTGCTATACTGTATAGTTCACGAGAAAGTATATTATGACTCTTTTTCAACTAATTTATAGGATTCAACAAAACATGATCAACATTACCGGTTTGGGTTTTAGCATGTCAGCCCTTAACATAACTTGATAAATCACAGCTCTCTCTCTCTCTCACACACGCACACACAAACAATACCCATATTTGAAAGCGCAAATTTATTAAGAAGCACCAGAGTGGCACCACCAGTACACAGAGTCCCTTGGTAACTAATCCAATGCTAAAATCCAAGACCAAAAACTTCAGTCACTTACCCGTTAGCATCGGCCACCAATTGTCGTACAAAGCGCATGCCTGCAGCATCAGACATACTAAGTAAGAAAATAGCAAATAGACTTTGTCACAGTAACTTTTTTAACTTCAGTTTGTATTAATAATTGAAAAATGATCAAAAGGAAAGAGCGACACTGACCAAAATTTGCAATACAACCCCTCCAGAGACCAAAATTGCCAAGAAAGCAAGTTTTCCGGTATGCAAGCACGATCGCATATAACCTGGTAGGTCTGCCATCATCAAACTTGTCTGCCTCACCTCATATAGGAGAACAACTGAAACAGAACATGCTATTAAGTATTAAAGCAGAAATTTAAGAAGCACATCCATCATATATTATGTCATACCACAATGATCGCAAATTTGAGCAAGCCATTTATTTACCAGATTTCCAATCTATTTTCTTCTTAAGAACAAGTTCATGTGATGTTTAGGGTCAGATATTTAGAAACGTGGGTGCAACCAAGAGAACGGATTTTTAGTTGAAAACATTTCCTTGAAAATCAATTCCAAAAGTTCTTAATTGCATATAATAGTGTTATCACATGAAGAAATGAACTAGGGACTCAAGACCAAGCAGCCATACAACTTGCAAGTGAACATATAATAATTATGGAGCTTTGTTTGAGTTAGCTGTTTTGAGTACATAGTATTAGCAATTACCACATGAAAATTCTGTAAGATCAGCGTTCCTTATAAGTGCATCTTCTGGAGAAATAAAAGATAAATATAGTTGAAAAAAAAAACATGAACTATATTGCACAAATAGCCAATGATGCCAGTAAGTATATTGATAGCATAATACATGCTACAATTTTCGATTTACATACATGACATTAAAAATCATCATGGCCTCATGAAATGTACGCAAAATCAATAAGGTTATTCTTTTAGATTTACACATGATAGATATCATAGCTAAAAGATGAACCATAGGCAACCATACATTTCCTGTAGATTTGCACAATTCGAGAAATCTAAGAGAATACTTAAAACCCAAAATAAAAAACCCAGTTGAAAATTACATACATAATTTCAGAAAATACTACAAATTCCATTAATTTCGCTTCGTAGAGCAAAATCATCATAAGCAGAAGTTGTTCTTCGTTTCTTCTCTACAATTCCAGCGTAAAACATTGTAATTCCGATTAACTCCATAAGTCTAAACCGTAAGAACCTCTTTCAACACTAAAATTACGGTGTAAATTACACCCAGTAATCACAATCTCCTCCTCATCACATCAATAAAAACATACAAACAGAAAACAAATCGAAAAACACCAAAGTAAAAACTTTTGAGGAATGTGAGCTTACCAGAATCGGATTCACAGAGTGTTCTCCAACACGTTTACACCAAAATGCGGTTTTTCGATTTGGGGTTCTCTGAAGTTCTAAGCCATGGCCGTGGAATCTACCAGACAGTGTGAGCGGCTTTTATGGGTACGGCGACCAAAAAAAACAGAGCTTAGAGGGAAAGTTGTGAACGGTAGGAGTGAGGTCCATCATGCTCAAAGGATCCCGCTGGTTCCAAGTTGACGTGGCGGTGCGAGAGGATAGATTAATTAATTAGGTGATTCTAGAGTTTTCAATCCTTGTACTTAATTAATGGTAAATGATAAGTTATAAAACAATTTAAAAATATTAAATCAAGAAATTTTAGAATTCAATAAATGTTTGAATAATAAGTTTTTATTCCTTTTTAATGATTTAGAATTCCTGCAATGAAACTCTATCTAGTAAAATATGGTAAATATTGAGATAATAAATGTTTGATCGATAAAAATGAAAAATATAATTGAATTCGATAAAGTTGAATAAATATAAAATAAATAATTAAGATGATAAAATTAGAATTATTTAGTGAAAATACACGATTGTGATTGCGGTTTTAGAGAGGATGATGCAGAGAATTAGTGCAGGTGATTTGGATCCTCGATTTTGGCTTTTGCTTGGCGGTCAGTCAAATGCTAAAATAACAGCGGACCGTTTGGAAGGCACACAACACAAGGATCCAAAACTGAAGCCTGAAGGAACATTAGGTTGGCTGAATCTGGGACTCTTGTTCATGTTGTACCTCTTTGTCTTTTGGCATCTTAATTTGCCTTGGATAAGGGGCAAGTGGTAAATAAAAGAAAATGAGAAAAGTCCACGCAACCTTTCTCAAATTACTATTAAATAGGGTGGAGCAGTCGAGGTCCATGGCCCTCAAAAAAAAATTTAACTCTCAAAAATCCTTCACAAACACCACATTTCTCTATTTCTCACTCCTCTTTCTATTTCTCTTTCTTCATGGCACAAAGGGAGGCTAGGCAGTCAAAATAAAGGTTAGGGTTAGCTTAATGATGAATTTATAGGAAAAAATCATTGTCTAAGAGTCATGAAAATGCTCAAATCACATATTGACGGGCTATGATTGATCACTAAAAAGGTTGTGATCAATCACCATGGTTTTGATCACCCAAGCCAAAAATTAGCCCGAATGTCGGTTCGGGTCCATCTTTCCATCCTTTAAGCCCAGCCTTATTTATTGCTAACCTTTGGGTCTAAATTAAGGATTTATTAACCCTAGTTTAAGCTGAGATGTTACATGAAGTGGCACTGATAATTAACCCTTGACTTTTTATTATTATAATTTACAAGAGTTGATTCAATGGCTCATTTTAATTGCTACATAATCAAGTTATATGACAGTCATAGAGTAGTCTAATAAATGACATTATTAAACATGTCTTTGGCGAAGAAACCATCAATGATATATGCCAAATTCCTATTGGTGCCAATAATAATAGGGATAGACAGATTTGGAGGGCAACAAGCAATGTAGATTTTTCAATGAGAAGTGCCTATCATCAACATATGGAGGCTTGAGATGCGGCTAAAGGTGAATCCTCAAGGGCGGGACAATTTAGGCTGCCATGGAAACAAATATGAAAAATGGACGCTCCTTAGGTTGTAAAGTCTTTACGTGGAGAGCATGTCACAATGCGCTTTTTTTTTTTTTTTTTTTTGATGAATGAAAAAAATTTTATAGCCCAAACAACCAAAATTCCACACCAGTAAAAACTGGTTCAAACTTCAAACATTACAAAGGGAAAAGAGACTAAAACTCAAAAGCCCTACAAACAAACCCAACAGAGACAAACCTTTAAAACACCTTACAACGCAAAGAACCAAAACACATGAAACAAACAACAACAACTATCAAATTAATTGAAGATCTTGTGAAGAGTCCACAAAGCCTCAAGCTGCACATTCATGGAAGACTTTTTATAAGGGCCTTTAGCCATAATACGAGCCCGAACCTCCCCCTTAATTTTAGCTATAATCATCTCCTCCGAACTCAAAACATTCCCATGTAGAATATCATTTCTATGCTTGCACAAGTTATAAACCGTAGCACCCAAGCTCAAGATACACAACCTACTTCTAAGACAGTCATGCCTCATCTCAAACACACTCCAATCAACAACTTCCTCCCAATATTTCTTCAGCTTAGAAATCAAACAAAGGCCAAGAATTTCCTCCCATATTCTGTAGCTAAAGCTACACTCAAAGAAGAGATGATCCCTTGACTCCATACCACTTCGACAAAAAGAACAAAGACAATCTCCCTCATATCCCCAACCACACATACGGCTTTTAGTAATCATGTCACAATGCATTGCCAGCTAAAGGGAATATTTTCCGCATGAAAGTGACCGAGGATCCTCTCTACCCGCTATGTGGTACAGAGGTAGAGACTACATGGCATATCTTATGGAGCTGTCTAGCAGCAAAGGCTACATGAAGCAGGTGTAGTAATAAGATCCAAAAGAATTGCATTGACTACAAGGACTTTGCATTTATTGCGGAAAAACTACGTCCACAGTTGGAAAGAAAAGAATGAGAGTTGCAAGAAGTTTGTGGTTACGGCAGAACGCAATGATTTTTTGTGGACCTATTATCCATCATTCCTTAATGGTGGAAAAAGCTTCGGAGTCATATACAACCTTCCACAGCGCCCAGAAGCGTCTATGTGTAAAGGAAGAAGCCACCCCATGGCCGGTCTGAGGGTAGCCGAACCCTAAACAATTTTTTATTTTTCTTTTTTCTTTTGGCCTTGTGAAGGCCAAACGAGGGTGGCCGAGTTGCCCCCAAGGCTTTCAAGGGTGGTTTCGGCCACCCCTAGACTGGCCATGGGAGCCACCCCTCTTCTTCTTTCTTTTCAATTTTTTTTTTTAAAGCTTTTATTATTTTTTAGTTTTTAAATTTTTAATTAGGCAAAGGATATGTGTCGATGTTTTAAGGCCAGTGACGTGGACTTCCGTCAATTTTTGGATGGAAGTTAGACGGAATTACCATCTCCGTCTTTAGCCATAAATGGGGTACCATCTATGATACGAAATAAAGCATAGGGGCAAAAAATAAAGTCTTTAAATCACATGAAGTCAAAGTTATTTAACCCTCTTTTGACACTATCACATCGGGCAGCCTTGGAAGTCAATAGGCCCACTGGCATACATAAGCATTGGAGTCAGGCTCTTTGCTATTGTTGTTGAAACTTGTCCGGCCCAAAGAGCAAAGGGTACATGTTTTCAAAGCCCACAATGGTAAAGTCAGGATTTAATTAATATGTTAAGCTCAAATTCTAAGCCCAAAATAAGGACCTTCCATTTTAAAAAAAAAAAAAAAAAAAAAAAAAATTCTCAATAAGTGAGGCCTATACAATAAGAAGGGAGCGTTTGAGATTACTATTTCATAGACAAAAAGTGTGATTTTAAACCAAATTGCAGAAAATGAATCGTTAGGGAATTGCATTAAAAATTGAGATCTGAAAATGCAAAAAACTTCTTTTTCAAATCGCAGGTAAATGTTTTTTTTTTTTTTTTTTTTTTTTTTTTTTGAAAATGTAGAATTGTAAAGGTTAAACTGCAATTTTGCCAAACGTTTAACTGCATTTTTTAAAATTATTTTTTCAAATGGCATATTTTAAAATCGCAAATCCAAACGTACCCGAAATAAGATTCAAACTCAGCCTCTCTTCTCTAAATACTAAAGGTTTAATCGATTAGAAATTAGAAATTTAATATCATAACACTTCGTTACATTTTTTATGGGACATACAATTCATACAAATTAGTTTGCAGGAAATTTTCTACAAACTCACTTTTGATAGTAACATGTGTCCCTTGCATGCCACCTTATTGTTAATGTCCCCCTCCCCACCCCCCCTCCGTAAACTATTAATTGTGTTAATGTCCTTATTTAATTATCAAAACATGTCAATGTCCCCTATAATGACAAAAATACCTTTCATAAAATTATTAAAATCTTTTTAAAAAATTGAAAAATATTAAAAAAAATCTAAAATAACAAAAATTTATTAAAAAATAAAAAAAGAAAATCAAAAAATAAAAAATATTTTTCTTCTTTTTTTTTTCAAAAAAAAAAATCGGTTTTTATAATTTTCAGTTTTTTTTATATAATTTTTATAATTTTCTTTTCTTTTCTTTTTTCGTTTTTTAAAATTTTTCTTTTAGTTTTTGTTTATTATTTTTAGTTTTCTTTTCGAATTTATAAGGACACTTTTGTCTTATTGAAAAAAAATTTAGGATCATTTTTGTCTTTTTGTTAGTCTTAGGGGAAATATTTATATTTTGTAGTAGTTTGAAGGAATATCGACACAATTAGTAGTTTAGGGGGACAATAATCATTGAGTGGTAGTTTAAGGGGGATATTTGTACTTCTTCTTTTCTTTTCTTTTTTCTTTTTTTTTTTTTTTTTTTTTTAAAAAAAAAATTTCACTACAAGTGAAGGAGGATGATGTGAGAGAACTAAATGTCATTGTCAAAAAATAAATAAATAAATATGCAATTGAAGAGGGGGGGTTTTGAAGTTTAATTAGCAATTTGATCATTTTGTGTTACCCTATATTTTGCTATTGAATCTAAGATTAGCTTTGTTTTGATTTGAAGGAAATAGACATATTGTAGTGATTTTGGAATTGCAGTTTTTGCTTAAGATATAAATTCAATAATGCTCAGTTTGTTTCAACGATGTTCGGTGGGGGCGAAAATAATAGTCAACCGGAAAATAATTTCTGTTTGACCAAAAATACTTAGTAAATTTCAAGAAAATGATTTACATTTTTTAAAAGCGTAAATTATTTTCCCCAAACAGCAAACGCAGTCGATCCTTTTTTAAACGACGCAGTCGACCTTCACAACGACGCAGTCGACCTTCACACTTACACAGTCGATCATCGTTGAATTCCGACAAGCTAGATTCTAGCATTGGTCAGAATTCGGCTGATGTCAAAATCTGAAAATTTCTGCCGGAATTCGGCGATGTCTGGCCACCGTCACCAGATTCTGACCAAACTGGCCAAAATGGTCAGATCCTAGCCAACTGGCTGAGATCAAGCCAAAAACGGCAGGGATGGCCGGGATCTTGCCAGAACGGCCGGATCCTGGCCAAATCCCTACCAGTTCTGGCTGGGTTATGGCCAGATTTGGTCAACTGGACGGGATCTGGCCATTTTGGGTTTTGGCCGGAATTCGGCTCAAATGGCCAGATTCCGGCGACTTTAAAAATAATTTTTTAAAATAATCTCAATTTGTAAAATATATGATTATTATTAGTCAATGTGTATATCTTAGTTAAACATAATTTTTTCGTCGTTTTTTTTATATTATTTTACATTAATATTTTTTTTGTTGTGGATAAAATTTGATTTTTATTAGTTAATATCATCGGATGAAAATATAAAAAAATATTTGTGATTTTCCGTTTGCGCCAAACACCAAAAAATGTTTTCAGCCGAAAACATTTTCCTGAAAAATGACTTCCCAAAAAATATTTTACGATGAAAACCATTTTACGCTGAAACAAACGGAATATAAGTTTCATGGTATTTGCTTCATTAAGTTTCGTCGGGCATGGCAAATTTTTGGAAAGAATTAAATAATGCTTTCTGCTTGCTATTACAAGTCAAAGGTATCCATTGTGAGACAGAGTCAGAACCCACAAAATAAATGGTTTCAAGTGCATTATTAGTTGGATAAAATGTCGTTTAAGGTTTAGGTTGTGTTTTTCTTTAATAGGGTATGTAGTTTTTCTAAGTGGGTGATTATTTCACTTGTAAGTAGGGCTGTGCAAGACCCAACTCGATCCGAAGCCCCCGCCCCGCAAGCAACCGGATTTCTTTCATTTTTTGCGGTTTCCAGTCCCAATACAGGTGCGATGTGGTTTACAGGTTGGGATTTTGAAAAATCTTGGGGACCCGCCCCGCCCTGCACTGCATGAATAAAAGAAAATAAATAAAAAAATCCCACCACTTAACCCTAGCCGCACCCCCCCCCCCCCCCCCCCCCCTCTTATTTTTTCATTTCTTTTCTTCTAGTTCTAGAGATTTCACCCTAGCGCCGCACAACCTCCCCTTCTCTTCATTTTTCTCCTCTCTTCATACTGAGTCGATCTTCGCCTCTTCATTTTCTTCAACCTTCACCAAAACCCTAACTCAATCAACCCCCCCTGTGAATCATCCCTCCCTCCTGAGTCCCTTCTTTCTTCATTTTTGTAATTTTTCGACTCTTCAATCCTCACGAGTGATTTTCTGGCAGTTCGTTGTTTGGGTTTGCAAGTTTTATTGGTTGGATCCTAGGGTTTGATTTTGCAAGTTTTCTGGTGCTTCGATTTTATTGGTTTCGTTCTGGGTTCTGATTGGGATTTTGGGGGATTGCTTTGAATCTTAGGGTTTGATTCATCGAGCTTTTAGAGAAGATGAGGGAAACCGCCCCGCCTCGCATCACCCCGCCCCGCACAAATACAACTGAATTTCAGCGGACTACGAGTGTGAATTTCTGAAACCGCAAAGTTGTGGGACGAGGGCAAAAAGGGCGGAAATCCGCCCCCGCTGCCCCGTGCCCACCCCTACTTGTAAGTTTCCTTGCCTTTTTCTATGTTATTGCAATTTTTTTGTTTTGAGTTTATTATGTTTTATATATATATATATATATATATATATATATATATATATATATATAAGTTTCCTTGCCTTTTTCTATGTTATTGCAATTTTTTTGTTTTGAGTTTATTATGTTTTATATATATATATATATATATATTAATCAGTCTAGTTATGCATTAATCTTGAACGTTGGATGAGTGTTTTTAATTATAAAATATGGATTCATGTTCAATACTGCTTTTGTAGTTTATAGGGAGTTAATTAAGGCACTTTTTCTTTCTTCTTTTTTCCTTTTTGATTGATAAATTCCAGGAGAGATTGTACAAGGTGTTGATGCAATATATCAACGTATTTTTTGTCCGTCACATATTACCCTATATATATAGGCTCCAATTTTCTACTCTCGGCAGAGCCATCATCTTGGACATCTTGGACTCTAATTTTCAACTCTCGGCTAGGAACAATGGTGTCCACATGCAACACATCTTAATCTTGGCTTAAACTTTCTTTTAATATGTGATAGGAATGGATAAATCTAATAATTTAATGACTCTAATTAACATATCACGCTAATGGAATATGTTAAATCATACATCGGGGACGTCTTACTTCATTTTGATACGGCCATGCACATGGATTGATTTTGTATTTTTTCTTAAGATATAAATTCATGAAGTTTATGTATGTACTTTGAATTGTTTAATTTGGATATGTTAGGAGTGTTTGCTCGATGCTTTAGTTAATTGTTTTTGAGAAAATGTAGGAATAAATTCTATCAGCTATATGATCGATCTATCATATTCGTGACTTTGTGTGCTGATGATCATTGCCACTCACTCGAAAAATGAAGATCATATCATATTGGTTTCAAATCCAACCGATAAAGTTACATGTAAGCAGAATTAATTTGAATTATTGAAGGCTTTTGAGGTAAGAAAGAAATCCAAAATTGCAAATTGTGGAATTGTTGAAGGGTTATTTATTTTTCTGAGCAAATTGTTGAAGGGCAACCAGTCGACCTCGGATTTCGAGCCGCCTCCACTGCAGCTGCCTACAGTTGTTGAGACCGAAATTTTTCAATCAAAAAGGAAAAAGGAAAAAAGAAGAAAGAAATCCGTTCCTTAATTCCCTTTGCAGTACAAAAGCATTCCATATTTTATAAAGACACTCATCCAACGTTCAAGATTAATGCATTAATAGACTGATTAATTAATATAATAGAATAAACTCAAACAAAAAACCTGCAATAACATAGAAAAAGGCAAAAAACCATGGATATCCTTACAACTTGGAAAAACAACGACATATCCTAGCCTATTGAAGAAAAAACAACCTAAACCAACCCTAAACGACATTTTATTTCTATGAAACACCAACTAACGACATGTACATGCACTCGAAATTCCCACTTTAGTTTAAATTAAGAACCCACATAACGTGGAGTAACCTTAAACCATAATATTATGCGTCCTGTCTGCCGACAGTCCAGACAACATCTCTCTCCGACTGTGTTGTACTGCTTTCCCGTTTCACAATGGATGCTTTTAAATTGTTGGAGCAAGCAGCAAGCGTTATTTAACTCGCTCCAAAGATATGGAACCTAACCACCAAGCTTGACCTACAACTCCCCTGAGGGAGAGATTTTGTTTTTAAAACATTAAAACATCTCTACACCTTCCAATAAAATAATCAAGTTGGATTGATGATGCCAACGAGACTGCTAAACTGGCAGCAAGAGCCTCTCCAAAATTTGGTTGACACGGAGGGGAAAGTCGAGATACCATATGGATGATATTTCCTTGAGAGTTTCGGCATACCTCTACTTGGGTAGAGAAGGAATCTCTGATGGCCGTATTAAAATTGATCTTGAGCTTTAATTTGGGAGGAAACCATTTCTCCACAATGATGGGCAGAGAAGGATGTCAAGCATGAAAGTGTTCCATAGTAACCATATTGATATGGTTTGAGCTCAGGTGGATATCAATATTGATAACTTCATAATGGGATTTATTTCTATAAAACCATAGGAGATCACAAGCCACCGCTGCAAAGATTTGAAATTTATGATGATCAACTGTAGGGATGTTTAGAAAGGTCCCTAGAGAAATAATCTGTTGAACCCAATTTGCCATATTATTAAAATTGAAGGCTGAGGAATCTAGAGGCCAAGAGGAGTGTCTCCATACAAACTGTGCAACAATGCAGTTGAAAAAAAAGTGATGAAGAGATTATCAGCAATTTTACAGAGTAAGCATGTAGGTATTCTATTTGGAAATGGTAATATGGAATTTATCCTAGAAGTTGTGGGGAGAATATTCCAAGCAATTTTCCATAAGAATAATATTAACCTATCATTAAGGTTTAATTTCCAGAGACTTTTCCAAAAGGATTGGGAGGCGGGGAAAATCAACTTTGGACAATTTATTGTCAAGATAGAGAGGTAAACTGAATTGATGGAGAAATTTCCTGAAATTGCAAGAGTCCATATATATATATATAGGAGATGGGGAAAGAGATATGTGAGTTTGAGAATCTCCTGTGCAGAGAGGTCGTCAAATAAGGAAATAATTGTAGAAATACTACACCGAGATGTACCTGGAACAAAGAGATCCGAGATAAGTAAGGAAGGGAGTTCCTTATTACCTGGATATTTTGGAGTAGGCCTGAAATTTGGTAAAGTAGGAATCCAAACAGTGGTCCATATGGGGAGATGAGAGTGGACTAAAACCTGCAGGCATGATCCAGAGATGAGGAGTGATTTGCATTGAAGAATAACTTTCCATAGCCAAGAAGCATTGGAAACATCTGGAGAAGATAAGAAGGATTCATAGCGAATATATTTCTCACAAAGTTGATTAACCCAGACACAATCAACATTGGATAAAAGTTTTCATCCAAGTTTTGTAATCAATGCTAGATTGACATCACACAAATTCCGGATACCCAAGCCTCCAAGATGACGAGGAATGCAAATAGAACGCCAAGATTGGAGCGAGAGATTTCAAGTTTTTCCTTTTGGAAATCCCCACCATAAATCTTTAAAGCACTTGTACAGAGTTGTGCACAGAGAGTTGGGGAAAAAGGAAGTACCCATTGTATATGAGGGGATGGAAGAAGCAGTAGCTTTAATGAGTATTGTCCTTCCAACTTGGGGTAGGGTTTTGGCACGCCAATTTTCCCTAGGACTCTTGCTAAGATAGATTGGAAAGCTTCATTTTTAGATTTTCCAACGATAAATGGAAGTCTTAAATAATAAGCAGTTGCTGCAGTAGCCTTATAAGGAAAAATGCTTTTGATACTGTTGATGGAAGAAGCTGTTGTGTTTTTGCTGAACAATATCAAGGATTTGGCAGTGTTAATAGCTTGTCCAGACTCGTTGTAATATGAGTCCAGACAGTCTTTGATGGTAGAAGCTTCAGAGGAAGTGGCTTTGGCAAAAATGAGAAGATCATCTACAAACAAGAGATGTGTAATTGGAGGGTTGGTTCGAGCCATTTTTATACATTTGACGAGGCCAAGGGATGATTGCCTTTGAAGAAGACAAGAGAACACTTCAGTTTCTAAAATAAATAGGAACGGAGATAAGGGATCACCTTGCCGATATCCACGGGCTAGAGTGAAGAGACCAAAGGGACTTCCATTGATTAGAACGGAAAAAGATGGTGAAGTGATGCAGATATGAATTCAGTTAATCCATATAGAGTGGAAGCCTAGTTTAGCTAAAATGGCAAAGAGAAAGTTTCATTCTATACGGCCAAAGGCTTTTTCCATGTCAATTTTGATAGCCATAAGACCATCTCTACCTTTTGTTGCATTCAAAGTGTGGAGAAGCTCATGAGCATGGATGGAGTTGTCTTGAATGTTTCTGGAAGGGGCAAAGGCATATTGTAGAGGAGAAATGAAGTGATGAGGGAGAAGCTTAGATTTGTTTGCCAAAATTTTTGATATATTATTATGATCTTGTAAATGATGTTACAAAGATTGATAGGTTTGAAATGGTTAATGATAAGCACTGAATGTTACACATTCAAACCCCTTAATTCGCATATATTAGACCTTAGTTTGTATTGTAATATAATATTTTGTTGTGTTTTATCTTATTTTTAAGTCCTAATGGAAAACATAAGCAAAACCATTGAAATTAGGCTTAAGATGCATCAAGAAAAGCTGAAGAGTATCAAGTGGATCAAGCCCCAAAATATTGAAGATCGATCACTGCAGAAACTGAAGTCAATCGATCGCTAGAAGTGAGGATCGATCGCCAAAAGCTGACAATTATCGCCCCCGGTTCTTCCAGAAACATCAAAATATCTGCATAACTCAAATGATGACATTTGATATTTTAATCAACTTGGATGGCTGGTAGACGATTGTGGGCAGCAACCTTATCACTTCAAAAGATATTTCAGCCTACTTGACTAGATATCTTAGCTTTTTTGTTGGACCAAAATGGGTGCAAACCCAAGTGTAGATTTTCGTAAGTAGTAATTCTCAGTAAGTATGAGGTTGATCCACAGAGAATGATCAAACACGAGAATAATTTTTATTATTATGCAGAAAAGAAGAAAATAGAAATTTGATTTTTTGGTTTCCGCTAGAAAGTGGAGCAAAGTAATAGAATTTAAATTAAAAAGTAATCTATGAAACTAAAATGAATAATTGGATTTGGAAGAAAATATCGGAAAATACTAGGGTTTCAAGGATCCACCTAGTATTTTATTACGCATTCATTAGACATATAAAATATAAAATAGATCAAACATGGGTTGATTGAGAATTTGATTTTAAAAACATGACACAATAAATTAAGCATTCAATATATTTTCGAATCATATCAAATCAAACAAAGTAAGCATTTGATATAAACAAAAATCATAAGGAATAAAAAATAAACTTGTCTCATTAAATTACTCTCAAATAAAAATTATCTCCAAAATTTAATCATTCATCTATGAAAAACAAATAGTCCCAAGAAAATATAATAAAAATACTAGGCTTCACCTCTAGCCCTAGCTGGAGGTTTAGCCACTCATGTTTATGAAAATAAATTCCATAATCAAAGTACTAAACATAAAATGAATTAAGAACAAAAACAGAAAAAATTTAACTCTGCAAAAAATGGCTCTACCGCCTCCTTGCGCCTCTCTACCCTTACCATTCACAAAGAAGAGAAGAAAAATATATATAGAGCTTGCTAGGTTTGAGAAAATCGAGTGTGATGCTGCTTATCCTCTACTTAGGAAAGAATCACGTCCTGCGCTGCTTTTCCTTATGAGAATAACGTGTGTAGCAAAACACATGCTGGCTGGTAGTCGACTCGCCTACGTGAATTTTAAATTTATAAGTTTTACCACTTCGCAATAGTACGAATCAATTGTACTATAGTAAGGGTTATCGAACCACAGGGATTAGGAGGTTGTTTTGCGTAACGAAATAGTTAAAGGAACGTATTTAACTTAACTTAAAAATAAAAACAAAAGTAAAGTTGTAGAATTGAAGTTACAACAAGAAAGTAAGAAAAGCGGAAAATGAAACAAACTTAAGAAACTTAGGGAAATGATCGTATCTAATTCTCAATCAATGAAATGCTTCATGTCTATGTGGATCTTCCTAACATGCATGATATGAGCGCGTAATGGGCGTCAACCATTACGACGATCTCGACATGAAAATACTTTAGTTAAGACGTAATGTAGAGCACCTAATTTCGCATTAAACAACCTCACGTAAAGATTAATCTATAATTGAAAACGTTTACACTACAAAAGGTGTGGGGTGATTAATGCTCTCTAACTTACTACTATATAAAACATCCTAATAAACATACAGAATACATGAAAATTCTAATTAGATCACAATGATAAGGTATCTAGTTTCACACCGATCACATCACGTAAAAGTTACACTACAATTGAAAAACATTTTAGGCTACCAAAGGTGTGAAACGACCGGTGTTCCCTACCATACCCAATAAGGTGACTCTAATAAGTAAACATGCATCATGTCAAATAGAATTATTGCACAAGACATCATTCTCTTTCAAAAATGTTGGTTTTATTCATGAATCCAAGAAAACTCATAGACAAGTATAACTCTTTTTCATGAATAAGTAGATTGGAATATTGATAACAAAACCTTTTAGCATAAGTTTGATATCTTTTAATCTTATACAATCATCAAACATTTGTCAAGAAAATCCTAAGAACATCAAGAACATCCCACGATTTTTGGAAAAGATTTGATCAAAACCCTAAGAACTAATTCAGCTACACATAATTAAACTAATCTAGACATGAAGATTAATCACAGACAGTAAAGAAACAAGCTAAAAATTAACTAAGAACAATATATTTAAAGTATGAAATTCGGATTACACAAAAGAAATGAAAAGAAAAGACAAGCCTAAGCTAGAACTTGAAATTTAAAGAAGAAATGCAAAGGAAACAAGCTCTCTGGAATTAAGTCCAGAAAACGTGCATCAAAGTAAACTAAAACACAAGAAATTAAAGTGATACACCTGAGAAAATTCGAAACCCCCAAAAGATGCATCACCTAACCCTAAACCCTCATCTCATATATATAGAGATTTTGATTTACAAAAGACTCATCAAGGGTCAATTCTAGCCGCACAAACAGAGCTGGTCACCGTCCATTTCTGTCCATAGAACTCAACTTTTGATTTGGATCGCACAAAATTTTGGAAATATCTAGATCTTCTGGAAGATACGAAGTCGATCGATCGAATATATGTCGATCGATCAAACTTCGATCGATGGATTTTTTATGCTCTGAGAATCGATCGATCGTATCTAGATTGATCGAAGTTGTGTCGACTAAAAGTCGATCAATCGAATTATTGGTTGTACAAATAATCGATCAATCAAAATGTCTTGGACGATTTTCATCTTTTCAAGGTCAACCTCGAATTCTAAAAATAATCAAATTGCCCTTAATGTATTTTTAGGTCTAATTCAAGTGTTTTGAACTAGATTTCAACTAAGACCTGAAAATAAAACATAACACAAAACTACAACAAAACGTTATATATACAACACAAAATAGGTCTAACAAATGCAAATTAAGGGGTCTTGAATCGAATAATTCAAGACTTATCACTGGCCTGACTTCTTTTGGAAGAGAAATGCTTGACATCCTAACACCTTCATTTTTTTCAGAATTTGGTTCCAACTTGATGTGTCACAATCTTATGAAATTGTGACATATTTTTCAAAATGATAGATCTCATGGGATTGTGACACATTAGGTTGGAACCAAATTCTGGAAAAAAAAAAAAAAAAAAAAAAAAAAAAAAAAAAAAAAAAGTGTTTGGATGTCTAGCATTCCTCCTTTTGGAAAGAATCAAATGTAATCAGGGCAATAACTCCACACGATCTTTGTGCTGCCAGGTTTGGTAAGAAAATCATGTGAGATAGGTACCCACAAGTCTGCCAGTTATGGAAATCCTTCTTATTTTTCTCATGTTTTGTTTTTTTCTAGTGGGCCTCACAATTTTCTTCCTTATTTGCTTGGTTCTCTACGCCTCTTTCTTCTTCTTTTCCTTCTTCCTTGCTTTGTCTTTCATTTGTTTGCTTGGCTTGGTTTTATTAGCTTGGCTTGACTCCTTTTTATCCACTTCTTTTCGACGCTTGGTTGGATAATTCAATTTCTTGCATTAGAATATTTTTTATGCTCAAGATTAATAATTCAACATTTTTCCTTAATTGAATCTAAAATGTAGGAATTAAAATAAAACATAAATTTTAATAGAGAAAATATACACTTTTAAGCTATTATCAAAAGCCTAAGCCAGATTTGTCAGAAGAACATTTTTGATCATTTAGCAATTTAACCAACTTATTATTAGAAAAAAAATTTCAAATGACTCTGTGATTTATTCAATTCATCTTCTAGACACTTAGCGTTTTCAATCAATTTGCTTCTTTCACTTTCAAATTCATTAAGCCTTTTCACATGTTGTTTGTTTAGATCTCTTAACTCATAATATTTCATAAACAATTTATTGTAAATACTTTGAAGTTCATTTTGTTCATCTTCTGACTCACTATTTTCAGAATAATAATTATTGAACTCATGAGGACTGTCATATGAAATAGCAAAAGCCAAGAAATTTAAGTCTTTTCCAGAAGTGTCTTCAATTTTATCACTCTCAGATTCATTACACAAAGTAACATTGAAAGCATTATCTTGTAAATTTGCACATTTAGCCGAAATGTGACCATAACCCCCACACTCATGGCATTGGATGCTACAATGGTTATTT